>NC_053423.1:26485130-26537364 GCF_016859285.1 Xiphias gladius
AGGACACAGAGACAGAAACATGAAGCAGCGTCACGGTTTTGTCGGCTAGATTTCAGAGGACGGGCGTTGATAGAGGAGAGGAGTTGGATTCTCTGGACTTTACCTGTGAAGCAGCAGCAGAGGAGAGTCCAGATGAGGACGGAGGTCAGCGTCATCTTCTTGATGAGGAGGATTTCTGTGGCTTCTGTTGTCATGAAGGACAGCTGTCAGTCATCCAATCTTCAACTCTCAGGACTATAAACTCTCCCAGAGCACTGGAGCATGGTGCTGCTGATGCAAAGTGGCTCTCTATGGAAATGCTCTGACTGACTCCAGCAGGGACTTTTTATTTGTTACTGGCACCGTATTGCTTGTTCATTGATTGATGTGAAGGGAAAAAAGGGTTCAGATTTAAATGCACTTTTCCTTTGTCATGAAAAAGTAATCAGTGAATCGTGACGAGTAGAACCGGTACTTGGCTGAGATTACAGGTGTGCAGTGCACTTTTACATTCTGTGCATTTTAAAATTAAGGAGAAGCCAGAAAACCCGCTCTAGTTCCTGATCAGATTATGGGCTAAAGAAGCCAAAATAATGGTATTTCTCTATTTCACTGATTCTTATTTACATATAAATACAGTTTATGGTGATGTGCAGAGGTGGGTGCTAACGACTTTCACTTCCATGTACCTGCAGCTACAATGTGCAAGTTCTGTAAATCAAACCAGTGGTAGCATGAGACTCAGCAAACCCCACTTCACCTCCCAACCCTCCCTCTCCTGCTGTGTTACGCTCCGCTCAGCCCCTCACCTGCGTCCTCGTCATGTGTGCCGTCTCAGCTGATGCAGCCCTGACTTTGGCCTTCTCTGATTGGTTGGAAGGGCGAGGCTCGTTCAAAGACTTTAGAAGGGAAGGTCTCTGCTCTGCTGCCAGGCTGTTCAACGAGTCTGGGGCACAGGAGCCTTTGACAGCACCTCTCCACATTAAGATCTGTTTTGCAGCATATTTCAACGAAAAATGTTGGGAAACGGTTTGAGACTGTAACTTTAAATAAGTTTGTTTTAGTTGTGCTTGTTTGATCATTTCGTTATAAATAAATTACTTTGTCATTGAATATACCCATGTGTCTCCCGTTTTGGTTGCAGTCTTAGAGCCGGGCTGTAACAACACTAATAAATGTAATACTCTATTCAAACACTACCGTATATCAGGCTTCAAATCTACTAGTCTTCCTGCTTCCTGTTCTCGTGTCAATATTTGAGCTACAGTTTTGCATCTTTGCCACTGTATCAACCGTTTAACTGGTCTTGGTCATTGATGTATCCTGATGAAGAGACAGGAAAAAAAAAGGAAGAAGACTTTTTATTTTATGTGGACATGACATAACATTTCAACAACTGTCTCAAATGAGTCATCTGATCTTAGACATTTCCAGTGAGATTAGAGACAGTTTGTACATTTTATTGTCTTCAAGTGACTGGAGAGGACTGGATGTGGGGGGCTCACACCTGGTCTGGGGGGGGGGGGTCTGTGATGGAACCTGGAACCTGGGACATGTTTACTGGAATTAACAAAGTTTAAAGACACTGTAACATGTTGACACTCTTGGTCATGGTCCATGCATTTCTGACTTTCTGATTTATTTACCAAATCACAATATAATATAGAAGAAAACAAGCACAGACAGTGATTTAAAACATGTCTTTACTTATTGGTGTAAGTAGTAGAGTATAATATTAATGTAATATTCACATGTGATCACAGGTGAGAGATGCAGACTGGGAATATTGTCCTGGTGTATATATGCAGGGGATCTAGACAGGATATGATCTGTGACATTTCATCACAAGCCCATCATACACACAGGTGTGTGTTCACTTTACCTGAGGAAGACCATGTGTGGTTGAAATGATGTCAGTCATATCCACACCAAGTAAAAAGATGAGGAAAAGACAGTGGTGTGCTGGTATTTTTTCTTTTGTTTAATTAAATTACTCGATACTCAAGTCGTTTTTCAGTCCATACTGTCGTACTTTACCTCAAGTAGATACTTTGATGAATACTTTACCTGAATGCTTGTTTTGACAAAGTGACAGGACTTGTACTTGAGCACAGCCTTTGAGTAACTCGGTCCAACTCTGGGACAGAGTAGAGATGATGGAGGTCATCATCAGTCGCAGTTGGACAGATTTCTTTGTCTCAAGTCCGTGTAGTAACAGCTGTGAGCAGTAATGTGAGTTTCCTGAAGGTTTTCATGCTGAACTTCAAGAGCGTCTCGTCCATGTTGACTTAAAAGTTGAGACTGAAAGTTCAAGCTTGACCATCAAAACCATTTCAACACAAGCTCCACTTACTAGCAGTTCTGGAGCTTTGGACCAAATTACATGATCTTCCTCAGCAGATGGAGTTTGCCCTGTTGATTTTTTAACTTCCAGGTCAACGTGGACAAGAAGTCCCAGAAACACTCGGAGGAATGGGAATTTGAACATGTGCATTTCACTGACAACCGGACAACTCCATCTGCTGAGGAAGATCATGTGAAATGAACTGAAAGTTCCTAACGGATACTGAACGGGAGAGAGACTGGAGAGATTTTGTCAACAGCTGTTTCAAGGTCAAGACTTAACTTTCAGTCTAAATGTATTTGTTGGGTTTTTGAGTTGCATGTCAGGGGGAATGTGTTGCTGCATATGCTTTGGCAGTTTATACACTTGTAGTTATATATACATGTAGATACAGTTATATCCAGTCAGTCGCTTATGTCTTTTGCCTTTTTCTGATTTCAGTTGATGCTGAGCTTTTCCTCAGATACTATTAGTTCACATATTTAAGACAATTTTTTTGAGATCTGACAGACGTTTGGGTTTTGTTTGTGTCGTCTTTGATCATGAAGGTTTCTGATGCTGATCTGTGTCGTCATATTTTCTTCTCACAGCCTATAGTTGAGATAGCTGTGATCCAGTGTGCAGCTGAGGTCAAAGGTCATCACAAGGCCTTTTGTCATTCACTGTCTCAGGTTGGCTCCTCTTGATTTATTTACTAGTCAGATAAGAACATGTGACTATAACTGGATGTGAATGGATGGAGAGAAGCTGTGATGAAGAAAGTTATTTGATTTCCACTAGGATCAGTGTTTTGATATTAAACTTGTTTTGATACAGGTTGAAACCACTTCATGAAATTTTCTGTGTACGGTGTGTGTGTGTGTTTGTGTGTGATTGTGTGTGCGTATGGTGTGTGTGTGTGTGTGTGTGTGATTGTGTGTAGTTGATATAAGTGTGATTCAGTGTGAGACCTAGGTCAAAGGTCATGTACAAGCCTCTTGTCATTACCTGTACCAAGTTGGCTCCTCTTGATTTATTTACTGACCCAAGGAAAATGTGATTATAACTGGATATGAATGGATGGTGAGAAGAGGTGATGGATAAAGTAATTTGATTTCAAACAAGATCATATTTTTTCTTTTAACTTGTTTTATACATTTTCATTGGACATAAAAGCAACAGTGGTGTTCAATCCACCTGATTAAACTCTCTGTGTGTGTGTCTGTGTGTGTGTGTGTGTGTGTGTGTGTTTGTGTGTGTGTGTGCGTATGGTGTGTGTGTATGTGTGTGTGTGTGTGTGTGTTTGTCCAGTGAACTGTATCAGTCTCTGCAGTAGCTTCCAGCTGCAGCAGCCAGTTCAGTTTCTCTTCAGTCTGACTGAGGGAGGTTTTGTACGACGCTTTTCACTGTGTCAACACATACTGACTGTTGGGATCGTGTAAACTCTGACAGTAGTAAACTGCTGCATCTTCAGCCTGGACTCCACTGATGGTCAGAGTGAAGTCAGAGTTTGATCCACTGCCTGTAAAACGATCTGGAATCCCTGATGCTCGAGTGGTAGCAAGGTAAATAAGTAGTTTAGGAGTTTCTCCGTCTCTCTGTTGGTACCAGGCTAAACGGTTAGAACCATAAACATCCTGACTGGTCCTACATCTGATGGCGACGGAGCCTCCCAGAGCAGAGCTCACTGCTCCAGGCTGAGTCACTGTGACGGCCTCTGGACTCTGAGGACACAGAGACAGAAACATGAAGCAAGCGTCACTTTTGTCGGCTTGATTTCAGAGGACGGACGTTGATAGAGGAGAGGAGTTGGATTCTCTGGACTTTACCTGTGAAGCAGCAGCAGAGGAGAGTCCAGATGAGGGCGGAGGTCAGCGTCATCTTCTTGATGAGGAGGATTTCTGTGGCTTCTGTTGTCATGAAGGACAGCTCCAGTCATCCAGTCTTCAACTCTCAGGACTATAAACTCTCCCAGAGCACTGGAGCATGGTGCTGCTGATGCAAAGTGGCTCTCTATGGAAATGCTCTGACTGACTCCAGCAGGGACTTGGATCACTCGGATCATGCTGTTTATCAATGGATCAAAGAGTTGATCAGGACGTGTCAGTGTTTATTTTATGTAGTTTTTCTTTTACGTGTCTCGAAAACTTTTTTTAAGAATTTGTTTTCACATATTTTGATGTGTTGTTAAAAAAAATGTCTTTAATCTTTAAAAATAATATTCGTGAAAATAAGATGAATTTCATAACTTTAGTAGTTAGTTATCAGTTTTGACATGAGTTTGACTGAAAAGTTTTCTTGGAGGATATTTTTGTAAATTCTCATTAATTTACTAACAGACATCATCATTGTTATATGGGACATAATCTACAATAAATATGTGTCTGTGATCATCATTTACATTTTGTATGATTTATTGGTGTTTTTTTTCTTTAAAATATTTTATTTCAATTTCTTTGATTAAAATTAAAAAAAAATTTTTAAGTTGATGTTTAATATTTCAGAAAAAAACTTTATATAATTTGTCACAATCTGTCAAAAAAAATTTAAAAACTTAAACCAGTTATCACATAAACTGGGAAACTGAGAATGCGTTTGTTGAGATAGTTTGTGTCAAAGTCAGAGAGGTGAGAGGTTTTTGTACGACGGACAGCCACTGATCAACACTGGCCTCTTGACGTCTGGGAGCAGAGAGGCAGGACACATATGCAAACACACAGAGTCAGTGAACTGTAGCTGTCCTCAACATATCATGAGGTGTTTCCCCCTCAGTACTGAGAAAGTTGACTGTTCAAATTATCGAAGATATAAAGGGGCATGAATGGTAAAAATTTAGAATAGAAAACTTCATTTGATTTCCACCAAACAGCTTCAAAGGCTGGTGTGAATTCTGTAATGGGAGAATTTCAACAATTTTCATTGTCTTACCAAGTCTAGGTTTATGTTTTTACAGACAGTACAGAATGTGCAGTGAGTAATGCAAAAGTCCCCAAATCCACGTTTAGAAAGAAGTACAGATGTTCTCCCATTAACATATAATTTATACACTGTGAAATAGCTACTCTGATTGTGAAATGACAGATGAAATAACAAATAACAAATTCATTCTGCTAAAGATAGAAAGAGCTTTGTTTATCAACTCAGACATCTGGAAAAATGATTCCAACTTTACAACTTGTCTTTCCTTTCCTTTACAAAGGCGAAAATCTTGAGTTTCAACTATATTACCTGAGTATGGTAAAATGTGGATCCAAACAATGTAAAAGATTTGTTGCACATTTAAAATGGATGGGAGAGGCCAGCAAACCTGCTTTAATGTCTGATCAGTTTAATAAGTGAAAGAAGGGAAGATGAGGGTTTTTGTGATGTACAATAGGAAGTCATCCGTGTAGAGGCTAATTTGTTGAAGGTGTGAATGAAATTATCCCTGAGATGCAAACATGTCTAATGGACATTTGTAATTACATTTAGATAAATGTATATTAACTTCTATAGACTCAGATACACTGACTGATATATGTAAACTTTAACTAAAATCTTAGGTGTGTGTGTCCTCAGTGAACTGTATCAGTCTCTGCAGCAGCTTCTACCTACTTTGGGTTTTTCTAAAGGATCGGGACACGTAGAGCAAACGCATTAACGTGTCAATCGCCTGCTGTGCTGTGGAGACACCTTGAAACAGAAGTGTAATTGGAGCTTTGAGGAATCTGATCAGATTAGTAGATGACATAAGAAATATTTCATACTACATTATAGGAGAAATGTGTTTTTATTTTTACCTCTATGTTTGTGGGTGAATGGTTGAGGTATGAACTTTGCTTTTCTTTAAGTCACGTCATGTATTCAAAAATTTTCAAAGTGATTATTTGCAGCTTTAATTCTCTGATCAGAAAATATTAAATTCAACCTGAGAAGAGTTTACAAGTTTGAGCACAGTTTTTTCCTCAGTTGTTGTTTGTGGGGTTTTTTGTGTTGTTATGGTTGTTGTTGTTTATTTTGTTCTCTGTTTGTTTGTCATCATCAACCTGATGAAGACAGCAAGGTCTGACATAAAGATGTTCTTATGTTACCAGTGTTGCTGGAGCTGCCTCATCACACTTTTTCACTTCTCCATGCACCTTGGAAGTAGGTGAAGTTGTAGCAGAAATCCCTACTTTGCTTCATATTCTCTTTTAACAGTGGAAAAACCTGTGTTCCAGTATGAGGTCAAAGGTCATGAACAAGCCATTTATCTTTAACAGGTTGGCTCCTCATGATTAATTTGGAAGTCTAATAAGAACATGTGATTATAACTGGATGTGATAAGATGGTGAGAACATGTGATGAAGAAAGTTATTTGATTTCCACAATAATGAATTTTTGTTGTTAAATTTGTTCTGATAAATGTTTTTCTTGGTCTTCAAAGAAAAAAATGGGGAAATGTTTAATCCACTTCATGTCACTGTATTTGGATGGTGTGTGTGTGTGTGTGTGTGTTTGTGTGTGTGTGTCTGTATGTGAGTGTGTGTGTGTGTGTGTGTGTGTGTGTGTGTGTGTGTGTGTGTGTGTGTGTGCGTGTGTGTGTGTGTGTGTGTGTGTGTTTGTGTGTATGTGTCCTCAGTGAACTGTATCAGTCTCTGCAGTAGCTTCCAGCTGCAGCAGCCAGTTCAGTTTCTCTTCAGTCTGACTGAGGGAGGTTTTTGTACGACGCTTTTTCACTGTGTCAACAGATTCTTACTGTTGAGATAGTGACAACTCTGACAGTAGTAAACTGCTGCATCTTCAGCCTGGACTCCACTGATGGTCAGAGTGAAGTCAGAGTTTGATCCACTGCCTGTAAAACGACCTGGAATCCCTGATGCTCGAGTGGTAGCAGCGTAAATAAGTAGTTTAATAGTTTCTCCATATCTCTGTTGGTACCAGGCTAAAAGGTGGTTGTTGCTATAGACATAAACATCCTGACTGGTTCTACATTTGATGGCGACGGAGCCTCCCAGAGCAGAGCTCACTGCTCCAGGCTGAGTCACTGTGACCTGGCCTCTGGACTCTGAGGACACAGAGACAGAAACATGAAGCAGCGTCACGGTTTTGTCGGCTTGATTTCAGAGGGACGGACGTTGATAGAGTAGAGGAGTTGGATTCTCTGGACTTTACCTGTGAAGCAGCAGCAGAGGAGAGTCCAGATGAGGAAGGAGGTCAGCGTCATCTTCTCGATGAGGAGGATTTCTGTGGCTTCTGTTGTCATGAAGGACAGCTGTCAGTCATCCAGTCTTCAACTCTCAGGACTATAAACTCTCCCAGAGCACTGGAGCATGGTGCTGCTGATGCAAAGTGGCTCTCTATGGAAATGCTCTGACTGACTCCAGCAGGGACTTTTTATTTGTTACTGGCACCGTATTGCTTGTTCATTGATTGATGTGAAGGGGAAAAAAGGGTTCAGATTTAAAATGCACTTTCCTTTGTCATGAAAAAAAGTAATCAGTGAATCGTGACGAGAGTAGAACCGGTACTTGGCTGAGATTACAGGTGTGTGCAGTGCACTTTTACATTCTGTGCATTTTAAAATTAAGTGGGAGAAGCCAGAAAACCCGCTCTAGTTCCTGATCAGATTATGGGCTAAAGAAGCCAAAATAATGGTATTTCTCTATTTCACTGATTCTTATTTACATATAAATACAGTTTATGGTGATGTGCAGAGGTGGGTGCTAACGACTTTCACTTCCATGTACCTGCAGCTACAATGTGCAAGTTCTGTAAATCAAACCAGTGGTAGCATGAGACTCGAAAGCAAACCCCACTTCACCTCCCAACCGTCCCTCTCCCTGCTGTGTTACGCTCCGCTCAGCCCCTCACCTGCGTCCTCGTCATGTTTGCCGTCTCAGCTGATGCAGCCCTGACTTTGGCCTTCTCTGATTGGTTGGAAGGGCGAGGCTCGTTCAAAGACTTTAGAAGGGAAGGTCTCTGCTCTGCTGCCAGGCTGTTCAACGAGTCTGGGGCACAGGAGCCTTTGACAGCACCTCTCCACATTAAGATCTGTTTTGCAGCATATTTCAACCAAAAATGTTGGGAAACGGTTTGAGACTGTAGCTTTAAATAAGTTTGTTTTAGTTGTGCTTGTTTCGATCATTTCGTTATAAATAAATTACTTTGTCATTGAATATACCCATGTGTCTCCCGTTTTGGTTGCAGTCTTAGAGCCGGGCTGTAACAACACTAATAAATGTAATACTCTATTCAAACACTACCGTATATCAGGCTTCAAATCTACTAGTCTTCCTGCTTCCTGTTCTCGTGTCAATATTTGAGCTACAGTTTTGCATCTTTGCCACTGTATCAACCGTTTAACTGGTCTTGGTCATTGATGTATCCTGATGAAGAGAGACAGGAAAAAAAAGGAAGAAGACTTTTATTTTATGTGGACATGACATAACATTTCAACAACTGTCTCAAATGAGTCATCTGATTTTAGACATTTCCAGTGAGATTAGAGACGGATTTGGCCACATTTTATTGTCTTCAAGTGACTGGAGAGGACTGGATGTGGGGGGCTCACACCTGGTCTGGGGGGGGGGGGTCTGTGATGGAACCTGGAACCTGGGACATGTTTACTGGAATTAACAAAGTTTAAAGACACTGTAACATGTTGACACTCTTGGTCATGGTCCATGCATTTCTGATTTTCTGATTTATTTACCAAATCATAATATAATATAGAAGAAAACAAGCACAGACAGTGATTTAAAACATGTCTTTACTTATTGGTGTAAGTAGTAGAGTATAATATTAATGTAATATTCACATGTGATCACAGGTGAGAGATGCAGACTGGGAATATTGTCCTGGTGTATATGTCGCAGAGGATCTAGACCGGAGATGACGAGGTGACATTTCATCACAAGCCGATCATACACACAGGTGTGTGTTCACTTCTTTACCTGAGGAAGACCATGTGTGGTTGAAATGATGTCAGTCATATCCACACCAAGTAAAAGACGAGGGAAAAGACAGTGGTGTGCTGGTATTTTTTCTCTTTTGTTTAATTTAATTACTCGATACTCAAGTCGTTTTTTTCAGTCCATACTGTCGTACTTTACCTCAAGTAGATACTTTGATGAATACTTTTACCTGAATGCTTGTTTTGACAAAGTAACAGGACTTGTACTTGAGCACAGCCTTTGAGTAACACTCGGTCCAACTCTGGGACAGAGTAGAGATGATGGAAGTCATCATCAGTCGCAGCTGGACAGATTTCTTTGTCTCAAGTCCGTGTAGTAACAGCTGTGAGCAGTAATGTGAGTTTCCTGAAGGTTTTCATGCTGAACTTTGAGAGCGTCTCGTCCATGTTGACTTAAAAGTTGAGACTGAAAGTTCAAGCTTGACCATCAAAACCGTTTCAACACAAGCTCCACTTACTAGCAGTTCTGGAGCTTTGGACCAAATTACATGATCTTCCTCAGCAGATGGAGTTTGCCCTGTTGATTTTTTTAACTTCCAGGTCAACGTGGACAAGAAGTCCCAGAAACACTCGGAGGAATGGGAATTTGAACATGTGCATTTCACTGACAACCGGACAACTCCGTCTGCTGAGGAAGATCATGTGAAATGAACTGAAAGTTCCACAACGGATACTGAACGGAGAGAGAGACTGGAGAGCTTTTGTCAACAGCTGTTTCCAAGGTCAAGACTTAACTTTCAGTCTAAATGTATTTGTTGGGTTTTTGAGTTGCATGTCAGGGGGAATGTGTTGCTGCATATGCTTTGGCAGTTTATACACTTGTAGTTATATATACATGTAGACATAGTTATATCCAGTCAGTCGCTTATGTCTTTTGCGTTTTTCTGATTTCAGTTGATGCTGAGCTTTTCCTCAGATACTATTAGTTCACATATTTAAGACAAAGTTTTGTGAGATCTGACAGACGTTTGGGTTTTGTTTGTGTCGTCTTTGATCATGAAGGTTTCTGATGCTGATCTGTGTCGTCATATTTTCTTCTCACAGCCTATAGTTGAGATAGCTGTGATCCAGTGTGCAGCTGAGGTCAAAGGTCATCACAAGGCCTTTTGTCATTCACTGTCTCAGGTTGGCTCCTCTTGATTTATTTACAAGTCAGATAAGAACATGTGACTATAACTGGATGTGAATGGATGGAGAGAAGCTGTGATGAAGAAAGTTATTTGATTTCCACCAAGATCAGTGTTTTGATATTCAACTTGTTTTGATACAGGTTTAAACCACTTCATGAAATTTTCTGTGTACGGTGTGTGTGTGTGTTTGTGTGTGATTGTGTGTGCGTATGGTGTGTGTGTGTGTGTGTGTGTGTTTGATTGTGTGTAGTTGATATAAGTGTGATTCAGTGTGAGACTGAGGTCAAAGGTCATGTACAAGCCTCTTGTCATTAACTGTACCAAGTTGGCTCCTCTTGATTTATTTACTGACCCAAAGAAAATGTGATTGTAACTGGATATGAATGGATGGTGAGAAGAGGTGATGGATAAAGTTATTTGATTTCCACCAAGATCAGTGTTTTGATATTCAACTTGTTTTGATACACGTTGAAACCACTTCATGAAATTTTCTGTGTACGGTGCGGGTGTGTGTGTGTGTGTGTGTGTGTGTGTGTGTGTGTTTGTGTGTGTGTGTGTGTGTGTGTGTGTGTTTGTGTGTGTGTGTGTGTGTGTGTGTGTGTGTGTCCTCAGTCAACTGTATCAGTCTCTGCAGTAGCTTCCAGCTGCAGCAGCCAGTTCAGTTTCTCTTCAGTCTGACTGAGGGCGGTTTTTGTACGACGCTTTTTCACTGTGTCAACAACCACTGACTGTTGAGATAGTGTTGACTCTGACAGTAGTAAACTGCTGCATCTTCAGCCTGGACTCCACTGATGGTCAGAGTGAAGTCAGAGTTTGATCCACTGCCTGTAAAACGATCTGGAATCCCTGATGCTCGAGTGGCAGCATAGTAAATAAGTAGTTTAGGAGTTTCTCCGTCTCTCTGTTGGTACCAGGCTAAAATTTGGTAGTTGCTATAGACATAAACATCCTGACTGGTCCTACATTTTATGGCGACGGAGCCTCCCAGAGCAGAGCTCACTGCTCCAGGCTGAGTCACTGTGACCTGGCCTCTGGACTCTGAGGACACAGAGACAGAAACATGAAGCAGCGTCACGGTTTTGTCGGCTTGATTTCAGAGGGACGGACGTTGATAGAGGAGAGGAGTTGGATTCTCTGGACTTTACCTGTGAAGCAGCAGCAGAGGAGAGTCCAGATGAGGACGGAGGTCAGCGTCATCTTCTTGATGAGGAGGATTTCCGTGGCTTCTGTTGTCATGAAGGACAGCTGTCAGTCATCCAGTCTTCAACTCTCAGGACTATAAACTCTCCCAGAGCACTGGAGCATGGTGCTGCTGATGCAAAGTGGCTCTCTATGGAAATGCTCTGACTGACTCCAGCAGGGACTTGGATCACTCTGATCATGCTGTTTATCAATGGATCAAAGAGTTGATCAGGAGGTGTCAGTGTTTATTTTATGTAGTTTTTCTTTTACGTGTCTCAAAAACTTTCATTAAGAATTTGTTTTCACATATTTTGATGTGTTGTTAAAAAAATGTCTTTAATATTTAAAAATAATATTCGTGAAAATAAGATGAATTTCATAACTTTAGTAGTTAGTTATCAGTTTTGACATGAGTTTGACTGAAAAGTTTTCTTGGAGGATATTTTTTTAAATTCCCAATAATTCACTAACAGACATCATCATTATTATATGGGACATAATCTACAATAAATATGTGTCTGTGATCAATCATTTTGCATGATTTATTGGTGGTTTTTTTCTTTAAAATTTTTTATTTCAATTTCTTTGATTAAAATTAAAATAAATTTTGTAAGTTGATGTTTAATATTTCAGAAAAAAACTTTATATAATTTGTCACAATCTGTCAAAAAAATTTTTAAAAACTTAAACCAGTTATTACATAAACTGGGAAACTGAGAATGCGTTTTTTTGAGGTAGTTTGTGTCAAAGTCAGAGAGGTGAGAGGTTTTTGTACGACGGACAGCCACTGATCAACACTGGCCTCTTGACGTCTTGGAGCAGAGAGGCAGGACACATATGCAAACACACAGAGTCAGTGAACTGTAGCTGTCCTCAACATATCATGAGGTGTTTCCCCCTCAGTACTGAGAAAGTTGACTGTTCAAATTATCGAAGATATAAAGGGGCATAAACGGTAAAAATTTAGAATAGAAAACTTCATTTGATTTCCACCAAACAGCTTCAAAGGCTGGTGTGAATTCTGTAATGGGAGAATTTCAACAATTTTCATTGTCTTACCAAGTCTAGGTTTATGTTTTTACAGACAGTACAGAATTTGCAGTGAGTAATGCAAAAGTCCCCAAATCCACGTTTAGAAAGAAGTACAGATGTTCTCCCATTGACATATAATTTATACACTGTGAAATAGCTACTCTGATTGTGAAATGACAGATGTAATAACAAATAACCAATTCATTCTGCTAAAGATAGAAAGAGCTTTGTTTATCAACTCAGACATCTGGAAAAATGATTCCAACTTTACTACTTGTCTTTCCTTTCCTTTACAAAGGCGAAAATCTTGAGTTTCAACTATATTACCTGAGTATGGTAAAATGTGGATCCAAACAATGTAAAAGATTTGTTGCACATTTAAAATGGGTGGGAGAGACAGCAAAGCTGCTTTAATCTCTGATCAGTTTAATAAGTGAAAGAAGGGAAGATGAGGGTTTTTGTGATGTACAATAGGAAGTCATCGGTATAGAGGCTGATTTGTTGAAGGTGTGAATGAAATTATCCCTGAGATGTAAACATGTCTAATGGACATTTGTAATTAAATTTAGATAAATGTATATTAACTTCTATAAAGTCAGATACACTGACTGATCTATGTAAACTTTAACAAAAATCTTGGATGTGTGTGTCCTCAGTGAACTGTATCAGTCTCTGCAGTAGCTTCCGGCTGCAGCAGCCAGTTCAGTTTCTCTTCAGTCTGACTGAGGGAGGTTTTTGTACGACGCTTTTTCACTGTGTCAACAGATTCTTACTGTTGAGATAGTGTAAACTCTGACAGTAGTAAACTGCTGCATCTTCAGCCTGGACTCGACTGATGGTCAGAGTGAAGTCAGACTTTGATCCACTGCCTGTAAAACGGCCTGGAATCCCTGATACTCGAGTGGTAGCAGTGTAAATAAGTAGTTTAGGAGTTTCTCCGTCTCTCTGTTGGTACCAGGCTAAAATGTGGTAGTTGCTAGCCACATAAACATCCTGACTGGTCCTACATTTGATGGCGACGGAGCCTCCCAGAGCAGAGCTCACTGCTCCAGGCTGAGTCACTGTGACCTGGCCTCTGGACTCTGAGGACACAGAGACAGAAACATGAAGCAGCGTCACGGTTTTGTCGGCTTGATTTCAGAGGGACGGACGTTGATAGAGGAGAGGAGTTGGATTCTCTGGACTTTACCTGTGAAGCAGCAGCAGAGGAGAGTCCAGATGAGGACGGAGGTCAGCGTCATCTTCTTGATGAGGAGGATTTCTGTGGCTTCTGTTGTCATGAAGGACAGCTGTCAGTCATCCAGTCTTCAACTCTCAGGACTATAAACTCTCCCAGAGCACTGGAGCATGGTGCTGCTGATGCAAAGTGGCTCTCTATGGAAATGCTCTGACTGACTCCAGCAGGGACTTGGATCACTCTGATCATGCTGTTTATCAATGGATCAGTCACAATTTCAGCACACTAATTAGAAATACGTTAATGCTAACTTCTTTGTGAACTTGCTCAAATTAAAGTGGAGAAATGTTCTTTCAAAATGCCGTTTGTCACAAAACTCCCACTAATTTCACTATCAAATAAATCAATGTCCCCCTCAGACTGAAATTTCAATAAAGTCATTTGTCACTGAAGAAATCAATTTTATGTCTTTATTTTATTTTGAAAGAAATTATTAATGCTGAGATATTTAAAAATTAAAAGTTAATACTTTTGTGTGTATTTATGAAGAAATTCTGACAGTCTGATCTTTTACCTCACAAATATGATAAATTTACATATTTTTGGGGTGAATTTGTATGTTTCAGAGCCAGAGAGCCGTGTCTCTCTACAGTGAGATGTTTTTGTACGACGGCTCAATGAGTTTGTATCACTGTGGTGGACTTTTGTTGGAGGAACCAGACTGGATGAAAACTTGAAAAGGGTCTTTTCAGGATGAGGAATATAAAGCAGGATATCAGTAGCATCAAGTGATATACGATGTCTTCCATCTGAGATTATTCTGCAGGTATATTCGATTCGAAGACGGATTCAACAAAGAACTTAATGAAAGAGTTTACAAGGTTCAAAATCAGTAAACACCATTTTATCAAATAAGTAATGTCCATGTAAATTATTAAATAGAATAACTGTTGTCATATGTTTTTCTCTGGAATGATGACAGGAGATCTATTTAATTTACAAAGACAGAGTCTGTCTCAGTGAGAGACACCAAGAATGTGGTCATTTTAGCTCATGACTTTATTAATTAATGATGATAACAATGTTTAATTCGGGTCACGTCCGAAAACTGTGTCGGTAAAGCTCAACAGTGCCTCTGTTTTCCTGTGGTATCCTAAACCAGGTGCTGGTCTCACACTGCTCTCACAGACTATATGCGATCAAGGTCATGAACAAGCCATTTATCTTTAACAGGTTGGCTCCTCTTGATTAATTAGGAAAATCTGATAAGAACATGTGATTATAACTGGATGTGAATAGATGGTGAGAACATGTGACATCTTGATGTCTGGGACCAGAGAGGCAGGACACATATGCGAACACACAGAGTCAGTGAACTGTAGCTGTCCTCAACATATCATGAGATCTCCACCTTGATGTCAGGATGGTGTTGACCCCAGCACAGATCGCTTAACGTATTTATGCTCCAACAAACCAAATTATTTTCAACATCTATCCAAGGTGTATTTTATTTGACATTCCATGTCAGTGTCCTAATGAACAGTGACTGACCTGACATGGGAGAAATACCCCCAACCTCCAAATTGGTCTTGAGTTTTTTTCAAACTAGATTTTGAGGTAGTTTCATGTTTTGGCAATTTTCTGATGAATTCAACATTACATGTCAACAGAGACAGCTATCATGAACATGCCTTCAGTGGTTATTTTCCATATTAATAACTGTTCTACAGCTTAGTCTCAGGATCGCAGCACTACTCTCAAAAGTTTGCAGTGCTTGAAGAAACAAAATCTTGAAACCCTTGACAAGAAATCAGTACATTTTCATCATGGTCAGACACTGAAGAATTATAGATTGCTGGGTTGGGAACTTGATCAAATATGTAGGTGTCTGTCTTATGTACAAGATTACACGTTGTTTGGCTTCTCCTCTGCTCAGACGGTCCTCAACATAAGAACAACTATATATCAGTTTAGTTTTTAAAAGCTGTAGCAAGAGTGGACTGTATTATCTCAGTGAGAAATAAAAACCTTTCGGTCAGTCTGAAGTCTCTGTTACAGCTGAACAAGAGTTTCAATCTGTCACAGTAAATATAAGAGCACTGGACTCATAGTATTTATCTGGAGCTCATTTTAACAAATCCTTAATTAGCGGTGTCTCTGTCAGCACTGGAAAACTATTGCTCCTTGCTGTCCTCGGTCTGTCCTGGTTATGCATTTTGCCTTGATATCTGCTGTTACCGATCGCTGTCTTACTACTGCCTGTCTGTCCTCATGTACCTGCATGAGGGTCTTTTATTGTGGCAGAGAGATTTATCTATCTTTATGTGCTTTTTATGGTTGTGCTTCTGCTTTGCATGTGTGTATTTGTGTATATTTATATCGATCAATGTTGTCTTATTTAGTAAATATTTCTGTCAACATTAATATTCCCCATTTCATAGCTTTGCATGTCCTTTATTATGAGCCTCTATGCTCCACGTTAATTGATTCATTTACTTCGAAATTTACTGTACTTTTGGTATAGGTTACTAAAGTATAGGTTTTTCTTACACAATTTCAGTGTGTGTGTGTGTGTCCTCAGTGAACTGTATCAGTCTCTGCAGTAGCTTCCAGCTGCAGCAGCCAGTTCAGTTTCTCTTCAGTCTGACTGAGGGAGGTTTTTGTACGACGCTTTTTCACTGTGTCAACAACCACTGACTGTTGAGATAGTGTAAACTCTGACAGTAGTAAACTGCTGCATCTTCAGCCTGGACTCCACTGATGGTCAGAGTGAAGTCAGACTTTGATCCACTGCCTGTAAAACGACCTGGAATCCCTGATGCTCGAGTGGTAGCAGTGTAAATAAGTAGTTTAGGAGTTTCTCCGTCTCTCTGTTGGTACCAGGCTAAAATTTGGTAGTTGCTAGCCACATAAACATCCTGACTGGTCCTACATTTGATGGCGACGGAGCCTCCCAGAGCAGACCTCACTGCTCCAGGCTGAGTCACTGTGACCTGGCCTCTGGACTCTGAGGACACAGAGACAGAAACATGAAGCAGCGTCACGGTTTTGTCGGCTTGATTTCAGAGGGACGGACGTTGATAGAGGAGAGGAGTTGGATTCTCTGGACTTTACCTGTGAAGCAGCAGCAGAGGAGAGTCCAGATGAGGACGGAGGTCAGCGTCATCTTCTTGATGAGGAGGATTTCTGTGGCTTCTGTTGTCATGAAGGACAGCTGTCAGTCATCGGGTCTTCAACTCTCAGGACTATAAACTCTCCCAGAGCACTGGAGCATGGTGCTGCTGATGCAAAGTGGCTCTCTATGGAAATGCTCTGACTGACTCCAGCAGGGACTTGTATCACTCTGATCATGCTGTTTATCAATGGATCAATCAGTTGATCGGGGTATTGATCAGGATGTGGTAATACTTGTTCTCATGAAGTTTGGTTTTATTTTTTTTGATTTTTCATAATGTCTTTTCTGACATTTAATTGTTTTGCTACAAAAGCTTTATCTTTCTTTAAAAATAACATACGTATGAAAAAATGACATTTTATAAAATTGTGTTACTGTGTTTTAAAAACAGACTCAGTTTGGAGAGCTTGTTTGTTTCAGAGGCAGAGAGCCGTGTCTCTCTACAGTGAGAGGTTTTTGTACGACGGCTCAATGAGTTTGTATCACTGTGGTGGACTTTTGGTGGAGGAACCAGACTGGATGTTGGAAGTAAGTCAAATGTTTAACAACTGCTTTATTTCAGGAACTATTTTTATATTTATTTCGTTCATATTCAACATGACAGGAAAAATAGCCTCCTTTCAGTGTTAATGTGTAACTTTTGAAGAATTATTTTGCATGAAGATCTTTGCTTTAGCAACAAGAACTCGAAAACTAACTGTAATGAATATAAAGGATTCATTCAGAGGAGAAATCGTTATTTCCACATTTAAATGTGAAGTTGAATATTGAGGGTTGGTAGGTTTAGTTCAGTCTGACAGAGCCAGAGAGCCGTGTCTCTCTACAGTGAGAGGTTTTTGTACGACGGCTCAATGAGTTTGTATCACTGTGGTGGACTTTTGGTGGAGGAACCAGACTGGATGTTGGAAGTAAGTTTCTGCACAAACACTAAATACAATAATGTAAGGTAACGTTGTAAATCCATTGTTTAAATGTTTGCAGCAGATAGAATGTTCTTGTAAGGTTTTAGTGTTTATGTTGGGATTTCTCCTCCGTCATCATGGAGGTGAACTCAGAGCAGCTTTACTCAACTTTTCTTTACACATTCCTGTCATGCCGAAGTTTAAGTTGAGCTGTAGAGAAGATACAACTTCAGTTCTCTTTTAAATATATGTTCTAAGATTCATTTTTGTTTTTCAAACCTCATCGATGACTAATATTAAGTTGAATTAAGATTCACTTCATTCAGATGAAATAGAACAGAATGAGGACAAAGATGGGGATTTGAAAAGGTTAGAAAATCTGTAATCCCTTTATTGTGTTATACATTGTTTCCAGTGCAGTTTGAAATCCGTTTCTCGTTTGCTAAACGATGATTGAATTCCACATGAAGCGCATTTGACGGTTGTCGGATTATTTTATGTATTTTTTAATGTTTCCCCTGAAAACTAAAGTAATGCAAACTAAAGATTGGTCCTAATGTTTGATAAAATATTTGAAATGTTTCCCTGTTTTGTTTCCAGTGCAGTTTGATGTATTTCAGGTCAAACTGTACGATGGTTCTCTCTGTGCTGATATGCATGAGAGGCTTCTTCAAGGGAAGTGAAACAATGTGTGAGTGAGTGACTGGTGGAGCAGAAAAAACATCTGGCAGAAACTCCTTAAAGGAGAAAATCAACTCTCACAAAGAAAAGGTGTCCCAGTGTCTGGTGTTTGATTGACAGCTGTGTGGCCCCTGTCTAATAAGCTGATTGGCGTCTCCTAGGTGATGCCCGTCCCACCCTGACCGTGCTGCCCCCCTCCAGCGTGGAGCTGAAGCAGGGGAAGGCCACGCTCATGTGCCTGGCCAACAAGGGCTTCCCCTCAGACTGGAGTCTGGCCTGGAAGGTGGACGGCAGCAGCAGCAGCAGCAGCAGCAGCTGGGAGGAGAGCAGCAGCCCCGGGGTGCTGGAGAAGGACGGCCGCTACAGCTGGAGCAGCACCCTGAGGCTCCCTGCAGACCAGTGGAAGAAGGTGGGCTCTGTGACCTGTGAGGCCACCCAGGGCTCCCAGACTCTGGTCTCAGAGACACTGACGAGAGACCAGTGTTCCCTGTTCTGACCTGACTCACTTGGACCCTGCTACTGGTTTTACTCTGCAACTGCTCTCTCTCTGAAACACTCTCTCCCTCTCTCTCTCTTTCTCTCATTATACATCTCTACATTAATGTGCTCTTGCTTGTTGTATTGATGATGGTTTTAATAGTTCTAGACAATAAATATTTCTTCAAATACTGGTTTCCGTGTGGTTTCCATTCTTATGACTGACACGTGTTACGTCCTCTTTTCTTTGCCATGTATTTCATAGCAGGAACACTGGTTAGAACAACACATGAAGCCACAATATGAAGAAATGAACCTTTTTTTAATGCACTTCTTCACACTTTAATGACTGGGGAAATAGTAGATAGTAGATTAGAAATGAAAAGCGGGACATCGTCAGCATCAAGTGATAAACCGTGACTGTGAGTGAGATTCTAACACCAGGAACATTTAAATGACAGAGTGTTTATTTGCCAAGAGGCTCAGTGAAAGAAATGACAACACAGTCTGTGTATGTAGAAAAAAAGAAAGACGTGTTCATCAAATGACTGGTTTCCATACATGTGATCACAATAATAACTGCTGTCGTAGGTTGCCATGTTAACTGTTTCTTCATTGACCTATTAAATCCCCAGAGACCGGGTTTATCTCACCGTCCAGTCACTAGTGTTCTCTAGCATTAGGTGATGTTGTTTTTTAGGGATCATGTTGACATCACATCTGATAGCTGTGTCAGTGCAGACTCACAGTGTCCTGTTTAGCTGGGGTATCCTAAAGCAGGTAGGAGGTGGTGTGAAAGGATGTCTGTCCTTTCTGTCCTGCTCCGCTACGATCACAGCTTTTTGGTTTCGCATCACATCAGGCTTCAAAGGTAAAGGTCACTTTGCCTTTGAGTTTGTACCTTTAAAACGTTGGAACTCTTTGACAAAAGATCTGAGGAAACTGTGGTAAAAAGCAGCTGAAGACAAACATCTTTAGAGGGACTTTTATTCAGTTTGTAAATTCTTCCACTGCGTCTGCATTTAATGTGCACTGCTTTTATTCTATTAAAAACCAAAGGTGTAGTCTGACCTTAAAGAACGCTATACATGAAGCGTTGCTTGCTCACTTACTGCCAAGAATGAAAATGACAAGGGTTCATTGAAAAATGCTAATGGAGATAAAGAACATTTCTTTTCTAAAGAGTCTGATGATAAGTTCATTTGTTGTCTACAGATAGAGAAGAACGAAAGTTATCTAACCAATCAAGTGTGTGTGTGATTGTGTGTGTGTGTCTGTGTGTATGTGTGTGTGTGTGGGTGTGTGATTGTGTGTAGTTTTGACAAGCAAGACTGAGGTCAAAGGTCATGTACAAGCCTCTTGTCATTAACTGTACCAAGTTGGCTCGTCTTGATTTATTTGCTGACCCAATGACAACGTGATTATAACTGGATATGAATGGATGGTGAGAAAATGTGATGGATAAAGTAATTTGATTTCAATCAAGAGTATATTTTTTCTTTTAACTTGATTTTATACATTTTCATTGGACATAAAAGCAACAGTAGTGTTCAATCCACTTGATTAAACTGTGTGTGTGTGTGTGTGTGTGTGTGTGTGTGTGTGTGTCCTCAGTGAACTGTATCAGTCTCTGCAGTAGCTTCCAGCTGCAGCAGCCAGTTCAGTTTCTCTTCAGTCTGACTGAGGGAGGTTTTTGTACGACGCTTTTTCACTGTGTCAACACATATTGACTGTTGATAACGTGAAAACTCTGACAGTAGTAAACTGCTGCATCTTCAGCCTTGACTCCACTGATGGTCAGAGTGAAGTCAGAGTTGGATCCACTGCCTGTAAAACGACCTGGAATCCCTGATGCTCGAGTGGTAGCATAGTAAATAAGTAGTTTAGGAGTTTCTCCATCTCTCTGTTGGTACCAGGCTAAAAAGTGGTTGTTGTTAGCCACATAAACATCCTGACTGGTCCTACATTTGATGGCGACGGAGCCTCCCAGAGCAGAGCTCACTGCTCCAGGCTGAGTCACTGTGACCTGGCCTCTGGACTCTGAGGATACAGAGACAGAAACATGAAGCAGCGTCACGGTTTTGTCGGCTTGATTTCAGAGGGACGGACGTTGATAGAGGAGAGGAGTCTGATTCTCTGGACTTTACCTGTGAAGCAGCAGCAGAGGAGAGTCCAGATGAGGACGGAGGTCAGCGTCATCTTCTTGATGAGGAGGATTTCCGTGGCTTCTGTTGTCATGAAGCACAGCTGTCAGTCATCCAGTCTTCAACTCTCAGGACTATAAACTCTCCCAGAGCACTGGAGCATGGTGCTGCTGATGCAAAGTGGCTCTCTATGGAAATGCTCTACTTAAGATTCGTTTAAGTTTAAAGGACTTTTATTTTAATTTCAGTTGTAATATTCTGGCTGAAGAGCTGCCTGTATCTTTTGGGTCAGTGTTCATGTGTTTCTTGATCTCTCTCCCACAATAAAGTTTATTAAACCAGTCCACATTCTTATCATGAGAATTTCAAACAGTAGTTCAAAGGTTGACAGTATTCATTTGAATGTTTCCATAATGAAATCCAGCTGGTCAGTGATGACTCCTACTCAGACGGAGAGAACAAACACAAACCATCACTTATGAGGTTTTGGTTTGAAACACAAATATTTAGTATACCTCAAACAGTAAAAGCCTCAAAATCCGCATCTTATGTTTAATATTTTATGAACCCAGAACATTTTGCTTGCAAATATTAAAACGCACGGATCAGCCACGAGGTCAAAACCAGTTACCGGTTTTAACCTTGTGGCTGATCAGTGTATACGCTGGAATAACAGAGTGCTAGTTTTAACTTTCTACCTTCAGTACTGAAACCTGTCTGTTGTCACGGTTCGGCAGTGATGCCTGCCTGTTGCCATGGTTACTGAGCTCAGAAGTGAAAAACTGAAGACCAGTTTCATACAGTCTGAGGAAGACCAACAGAAGCAGTAGCTTCCTCTGCTGCAATCCACAGGAGGGAGTTTAGTTTACCTGATATAAACTTTCTCTCTTTCCATTATCAGACCCATTCAACCCTGTTCAACTCCAAGTTGTGATCTTTTCATTATTGTAACAACGCTGCTGTTAAAGCTTGAAGACAATAAAAAATTTTTTTTCTTCAAGTTCATTTTGTACCAACAACAGATGTTTTATTCCATATTTCTGCATTTCCAGGATTATGACTCATGTTAGAGTCCGATTCTGTCATTACTGCTGATAGTTTTCTTAATGAACTATGGGATTACATCATGTACTTCCACTTATCCACTAACTGTTGGAGTCTAATCTGACAGTGTCTGTGTTGAGCAGCGGTTTCCTGAAACAGGTGGAAGTGAGGTGTGAATGGAAGGATGAAGAGAGGGCCATTTTTATGAACTCATTTCAAAATATTGTTTACATTAAATACTGAACAGAGTTTTGTGGATTAGCATAACATGATATCACATGGTTCCTATCTCACATGTATACATCTCAGTCTCATTGTCAGTTTTTCCTATTTGTTTAAAACCACCAAAAGAAAACCACTAATGAGTCATTGTTTAAGAATAAAAAACGTTCTGATATGTTGTTATATCTTAAAGGCTCCTATCTGCAGAGAAGAGACGTCATTATCTGTTACCTCCGTTTTTAACAGATGTACGGTTTTCTTTGCTTATATTTTGGGTGTTCTAACACGTGATGGGACCATTTCGTGGAAAATCATCGAGACATTCCTCGACCCTGAGGTAAATAAGTAATCCTATTTCGTAAGGCTTTTATTTGCACCAACCCAATATGAATAATCCTGTCAATCAAACTACAGAAGTGTGATTTGTTCTGTTTTTTGTTTTATTAAAAAGGGCTTTAGTGTAGAGAGTGTCATTGAAATATGACTTTAAAACTTGTAACTTGATGGTTTTACGATTTAATTATTATTGCTGTGGTTTGATTTGGAATTGGTTCATTTGATGAAACACCCAGTATGATGGTTGAATTGCTTTTAAAGAATTTTTCAAGACCCTGAGAAATATTCTGTGTTTCCCCGTCTTCTTTTTTGGAAAATTGATCTCAATACAAAAGACAGTCATTTGACTTTAAATGCAAAGTTTCAAAACTTGTCTAAAGAAAACTATCAACTAATGTACTTACGTTATGAAATGTATTATTTCTATGACTGTATCATACTTTTGTTGTACGTTTGTTTCTTATACAGTGTATTATTGTTCAAATGTCTGTGGGTTTTAGTTTTTGTGCAGCTGTTGAGTCAGATCACTTCCTGTCCAGCTGAGGGAGGTTTTTGTACGACGCTGTACCAGTATGTGGACGGGAGGCTAGAATCATGCTGACAGTGATAAACTCCTGATGTGATGATACTGAACGGAGAGAGGCTGGAGAGATTTTGTCAACAGCTGTTTCCAAGGTCAAGACTTAACTTTCAGTCTAAATGTATTTGTTGGGTTTTTGAGTTGCATGTCAGGGGGAATGTGTTGCTGCATATGCTTTGGCAGTTTATACACTTGTAGTTATATATACATGTAGACATAGTTATATCCAGTCAGTCACTTATGTCTTTTGCGTTTTTCTGATTTCAGTTGATGCTGAGCTTTTCCTCAGATACTATTAGTTCACATATTTAAGACAAAGTTTTGTGAGATCTGACAGACGTTTGGGTTTTGTTTGTGTCGTCTTTGATCATGAAGGTTTCTGATGCTGATCTGTGTCGTCATATTTTCTTCTCACAGCCTATAGTTGAGATAGCTGTGATCCAGTGTGCAGCTGAGGTCAAAGGTCATTACAAGGCCTTTTGTCATTCACTGTCTCAGGTTGGCTCCTCTTGATTTATTTACAAGTCAGATAAGAACATGTGACTAAAACTGGATGTGAATGGAGAGAAGCTGTGATGAAGAAAGTTATTTGATTTCCACCAAGATCAGTGTTTTGATATTCAACTTGTTTTGATACATGTTGAAACCATTTCATGTAATGTTCAGTGTACGATGTGTGTGTGTATGCTGTGTGTGTGTGTGTGTGTGTGTGTGTGTGTGTGTGTGCTTGTGTGTATGTGTGTGTGTGTGTGTGTGTGTGTGTGTGTGTGTGTGTGTGTGTGTGTGTGTGTGTGTGTCCTCAGTGAACTGTATCAGTCTCTGCAGTAGCTTCCAGCTGCAGCAGCCAGTTCAGTTTCTCTTCAGTCTGACTGAGGGAGGTTTTTGTACGACGCTTTTTCACTGTGTCAACAGATTCTTACTGTTGAGATAGTGATAACTCTGACAGTAGTAAACTGCTGCATCTTCAGCCTGGACTCCACTGATGGTCAGAGTGAAGTCAGAGTTTGATCCACTGCCTGTAAAACGACCTGGAATCCCTGATGCTCGAGTGGTAGCACGGTAAATAAGTAGTTTAGGAGTTTCTCCGTCTCTCTGTTGGTACCAGGCTAAAAGGTGGTTGTTGTTATAGACATGAACATCCTGACTGGTCCTACATCTGATGGCGACGGAGCCTCCCAGAGCAGACCTCACTGCTCCAGGCTGAGTCACTGTGACCTGGCCTCTGGACTCTGAGGACACAGAGACAGAAACATGAAGCAGCGTCACGGTTTTGTCGGCTTGATTTCAGAGGGACGGACGTTGATAGAGGAGAGGAGTTTGATTCTCTGGACTTTACCTGTGAAGCAGCAGCAGAGGAGAGTCCAGATGAGGACGGAGGTCAGAGTCATCTTCTTGATTAGGAGGATTTCTGTGGCTTCTGTTGTCATGAAAGACAGCTGTCAGTCATCCAGTCTTCAACTCTCAGGACTATAAACTCTCCCAGAGCACTGGAGCATGGTGCTGCTGATGCAAAGTGGCTCTCTATGGAAATGCTCTGACTGACTCCAGCAGGGACTTGGATCACTCTGATCATGCTGTTTATCAATGGATCAAAGAGTTGATCAGGACGTGTCAGTGTTTATTTTATGTAGTTTTTCTTTTACGTGTCTCGAAAACTTTTTTTAAGAATTTGTTTTCACATATTTTGATGTGTTGTTAAAAAAAAAAGTCTTTAATCTTTAAAAATAATATTCGTGAAAATAAGATGAATTTCATAACTTTAGTAGTTAGTTATCAGTTTTGACTTGAGTTTGATTGAAAAGTTTTCTTGGAGGATACTTTTGTAAATTCCCACTAATTCACTAACAGACATCATCATTATTATATGGGAAATAATCTATAATAATAATACTAATTTGTCACAATCTGTCAACCAATTTTAAAAACTTAAACCAGTTATTACATAAACTGGGAAACTTAGAATGCGTTTTTTTGAGGTAGTTTGTGTCAAAGTCAGAGAGGTGAGAGGTTTTTGTACGACAGACAGCCACTGATCAACACTGGCCTCTTGACGTCTTGGAGCAGAGAGGCAGGACACATATGCAAACACACAGAGTCAGTGAACTGTAGCTGTCCTCAACATATCATGAGGTGTTTCCCCCTCAGTACTGAGAAAGTTGACTGTTCAAATTATCGAAGATATAAAGGGGCATAAACGGTAAAAATTTAGAATAGAAAACTTCATTTGATTTCCACCAAACAGCTTCAAAGGCTGGTGTGAATTCTGTAATGGGAGAATTTCAACAATTTTCATTGTCTTACCAAGTCTAGGTTTATGTTTTTACAGACAGTACAGAATGTGCAGTGAGTAATGCAAAAGTCCCCAAATCCACGTTTAGAAAGAAATACAGATGTTCTCCCATTAACATATAATTTATACACCGTGAAATAGCTACTCTGATTGTGAAATGACAGATATAATAACAAATAACAAATTCATTCTGCTAAAGATAGAAAGAGCTTTGTTTATCAACTCAGACATCTGGAAAAATGATTCCAACTTTACAACTTGTCTTTCCTTTCCTTTACAAAGGTGAAAATCTTGAGTTTCAACTATATTACCTGAGTATGGTAAAATGTGGATCCAAACAATGTAAAAGATTTGGGAGAGGCCAGCAAACCTGCTTTAATGTCTGATCAGTTTAATAAGTGAAAGAAGGGAAGATGAGGGTTTTTGTGATGTACAATAGGAAGTCATCGGTATAGAGGCTGATTTGTTGAAGGTGTGAATGAAATTATCCCTGAGATGCAAACATGTCTAATGGACATTTGTTATTAAATTTAGATAAATGTATATTAACTTCTATAAAGTCAGATACACTGACTGATCTGTATAAACTTTAACAAAAATCTTGGGTGTGTGTGTCCTCAGTGAACTGTATCAGTCTCTGCAGTAGCTTCTACCTACTTTGGGTTTTTCTAAAGGATCGGGACACGTAGAGCAAAAGCATTAAGGTGTCAATCACCTGCTGTGCTGTGGAGACACCTTGAAACAGAAGTGTAATTGGAGCTTTGAGGAATCTGATCAGTTTAGTGCATGACCTAAGAAATATTTCATACTACATTATATGAGAAATCTATTTTTATTTTTACCTCTGTGTTTGTGGGGGAATGGTTCAGGAATGAACTTTGCTTTTCTTTAAGTCAAGGCATGTATTCAAAAATTTTCAAAGTGATTATTTGCAGCTTTCATTCTCTGATCAGGAAATATTAAATTCAACCTGAGAAGAGTTTACAAGTTTGAGCAGTTTTTTCCTCGGTTGTTGTTTGTGGGGTTTTTGGTGTTGTTATGGTTGTTGTTGTTTAGTTTGTTCTCTGTTTGTTTGTCATCATCAACCTGATGAAGACAGCAAGGTCTGACATAAAGATATTCTTATGTTACCAAAGTTGTTGGAGCTGCCTCATCACACTTTTACACTTTTCCATGCACCTTGGAAGTAGGTGAAGTTGTAGCAGAAATCCCTACTTTGCTTCATATTCTCTTTTAACAGTGGAAAAACCTGTGTTCCAGTATGAGGTCAAAGGTCATGAACAAGCCATTTATCTTTAACAGGTTGGCTCCTCTTGATTAATTTGGAAATCTAATAAGAACATGTGATTATAACTGGATGTGAATAGATGGTGAGAACATGTGATGAAGAAAGTTATTTGATTTCCACAATAATGAATTTTTGTTGTTAAATTTGTTCTGATAAATGTTTTTCTTGGTCTTCAAAGAAAAAAATGGGGAAATGTTTAATCCAATTCACATCACTGTATTTGGATGGTGTGTGCGTGTGTGCGTGTGTGCGTGTGTGTGTGTGTGTGTGTGTGTGTGTGTGTGTGTGTGTGTCCTCAGTCAACTGTATCAGTCTCTGCAGTAGCTTCCAGCTGCAGCAGCCAGTTCAGTTTCTCTTCAGTCTGACTGAGGGAGATTTTTGTATGATGCTTTTTCACTGTGTCAACAGATTCTTACTGTTGAGATAGTGAAAACTCTGACAGTAGTAAACTGCTGCGTCTTTAGCCTGGACTCCACTGATGGTCAGAGTGAAGTCAGAGTTTGATCCACTGCCTGTTAAACGACCTGGAATCCCTGATGCTCGAGTGGCAGCATAGTAAATAAGTAGTTTAGGAGTTTCTCCGTCTCTCTGTTGGTACCAGGCTAAATGGTTAGAACTATAAACATCCTGACTGGTCCTACATTTGATGGCGACGGAGCCTCCCAGAGCAGAGCTCACTGCTCCAGGCTGAGTCACTGTGACCTGGCCTCTGGACTCTGAGGACACAGAGACAGAAACATGAAGCCGCGTCACGGTTTTGCCGGCTTGATTTCAGAGGGACGGACGTTGATAGAGTAGAGGAGTTGGATTCTCTGGACTTTACCTGTGAAGCAGCAGCAGAGGAGAGTCCAGATGAGGACGGAGGTCAGCGTCATCTTCTTGATTAGGAGGATTTCTGTGGCTTCTGTTGTCATGAAGGACAGCTGTCAGTCATCGGGTCTTCAACTCTCAGGACTATAAACTCTCCCAGAGCACTGGAGCATGGTGCTGCTGATGCAAAGTGGCTCTCTATGGAAATGCTCTGACTGACTCCAGCAGGGACTTGGATCACTCTGATCATGCTGTTTATCAATGGATCAAAGAGTTGATCAGGACGTGTCAGTGTTTATTTTATGTAGTTTTTCTTTTACGTGTCTCGAAAACTTTTTTTAAGAATTTGTTTTCACATATTTTGATGTGTTGTTAAAAAAAAAAGTTTTAATCTTTAAAAATAATATTCGTGAAAATAAGATGAATTTCATAACTTTAGTAGTTAGTTATCAGTTTTGACTTGAGTTTGATTGAAAAGTTTTCTTGGAGGATACTTTTGTAAATTCCCACTAATTCACTAACAGACATCATCATTATTATATGGGAAATAATCTATAATAATAATACTAATTTGTCACAATCTGTCAACCAATTTTAAAAACTTAAACCAGTTATTACATAAACTGGGAAACTTAGAATGCGTTTTTTTGAGGTAGTTTGTGTCAAAGTCAGAGAGGTGAGAGGTTTTTGTACGACAGACAGCCACTGATCAACACTGGCCTCTTGACGTCTTGGAGCAGAGAGGCAGGACACATATGCAAACACACAGAGTCAGTGAACTGTAGCTGTCCTCAACATATCATGAGGTGTTTCCCCCTCAGTACTGAGAAAGTTGACTGTTCAAATTATCGAAGATATAAAGGGGCATGAATGGTAAAAATTTAGAATAGAAAACTTCATTTGATTTCCACCAAACAGCTTCAAAGGCTGGTGTGAATTCTGTAATGGGAGAATTTCAACAATTTTCATTGTCTTACCAAGTCTAGGTTTATGTTTTTACAGACAGTACAGAATGTGCAGTGAGTAATGCAAAAGTCCCCAAATCCACGTGTAGAAAGAAATACAGATGTTCTCCCATTAACATATAATTTATACACTGTGAAATAGCTACTCTGATTGTGAAATGACAGATATAATAACAAATAACAAATTAATTCTGCTAAAGATAGAAAGAGCTTTGTTTATCAACTCAGACATCTGGAAAAATGATTCCAACTTTACAACTTGTCTTTCCTTTCCTTTACAAAGGCGAAAATCTTGAGTTTCAACTATATTACCTGAGTATGGTAAAATGTGGATCCAAACAATGTAAAAGATTTGGGAGAGGCCAGCAAAGCTGCTTTAATGTCTGATCAGTTTAATAAGTGAAAGAAGGGAAGATGAGGGTTTTTGTGATGTACAATAGGAAGTCATCGGTATAGAGGCTGATTTGTTGAAGGTGTGAATGAAATTATCCCTGAGATGCAAACATGTCTAATGGACATTTGTTATTAAATTTAGATAAATGTATATTAACTTCTATAAAGTCAGATACACTGACTGATCTGTATAAACTTTAACAAAAATCTTGGGTGTGTGTGTCCTCAGTGAACTGTATCAGTCTCTGCAGTAGCTTCTACCTACTTTGGGTTTTTCTAAAGGATCGGGACACGTAGAGCAAACGCATTAACGTGTCAATCGCCTGCTGTGCTGTGGAGACACCTTGAAACAGACGTGTAATTGGAGCTTTAGGAATCTGATCAGTTTAGTGCATGACCTAAGAAATATTTCATACTACATTATATGAGAAATCTATTTTTATTTTTACCTCTGTGTTTGTGGGGGAATGGTTCAGGAATGAACTTTGCTTTTCTTTAAGTCAAGGCATGTATTCAAAAATTTTCAAAGTGATTATTTGCAGCTTTCATTCTCTGATCAGGAAATATTAAATTCAACCTGAGAAGAGTTTACAAG
Organism: Xiphias gladius; assembly: GCF_016859285.1. NCBI lineage: Eukaryota > Metazoa > Chordata > Actinopteri > Istiophoriformes > Xiphiidae > Xiphias > Xiphias gladius. The sequence goes on from NC_053423.1 coordinate 26,514,790, forward strand.
TTTGAGCAGTTTTTTCCTCGGTTGTTGTTTGTGGGGTTTTTGGTGTTGTTATGGTTGTTGTTGTTTAGTTTGTTCTCTGTTTGTTTGTCATCATCAACCTGATGAAGACAGCAAGGTCTGACATAAAGATATTCTTATGTTACCAAAGTTGTTGGAGCTGCCTCATCACACTTTTACACTTTTCCATGCACCTTGGAAGTAGGTGAAGTTGTAGCAGAAATCCCTACTTTGCTTCATATTCTCTTTTAACAGTGGAAAAACCTGTGTTCCAGTATGAGGTCAAAGGTCATGAACAAGCCATTTATCTTTAACAGGTTGGCTCCTCTTGATTAATTTGGAAATCTAATAAGAACATGTGATTATAACTGGATGTGAATAGATGGTGAGAACATGTGATGAAGAAAGTTATTTGATTTCCACAATAATGAATTTTTGTTGTTAAATTTGTTCTGATAAATGTTTTTCTTGGTCTTCAAAGAAAAAAATGGGGAAATGTTTAATCCACTTCACATCACTGTATTTGGATGGTGTGTGCGTGTGTGCGTGTGTGTGTGTGTGTGTGTGTGTGTGTGTGTGTGTGTGTCCTCAGTCAACTGTATCAGTCTCTGCAGTAGCTTCCAGCTGCAGCAGCCAGTTCAGTTTCTCTTCAGTCTGACTGAGGGAGATTTTTGTATGATGCTTTTTCACTGTGTCAACAGATTCTTACTGTTGAGATAGTGAAAACTCTGACAGTAGTAAACTGCTGCGTCTTTAGCCTGGACTCCACTGATGGTCAGAGTGAAGTCAGAGTTTGATCCACTGCCTGTTAAACGACCTGGAATCCCTGATGCTCGAGTGGCAGCATAGTAAATAAGTAGTTTAGGAGTTTCTCCGTCTCTCTGTTGGTACCAGGCTAAATGGTTAGAACTATAAACATCCTGACTGGTCCTACATTTGATGGCGACGGAGCCTCCCAGAGCAGAGCTCACTGCTCCAGGCTGAGTCACTGTGACCTGGCCTCTGGACTCTGAGGACACAGAGACAGAAACATGAAGCCGCGTCACGGTTTTGCCGGCTTGATTTCAGAGGGACGGACGTTGATAGAGTAGAGGAGTTGGATTCTCTGGACTTTACCTGTGAAACAGCAGCAGAGGAGAGTCCAGATGAGGACGGAGGTCAGCGTCATCTTCTTGATTAGGAGGATTTCTGTGGCTTCTGTTGTCATGAAGGACAGCTGTCAGTCATCGGGTCTTCAACTCTCAGGACTATAAACTCTCCCAGAGCACTGGAGCATGGTGCTGCTGATGCAAAGTGGCTCTCTATGGAAATGCTCTGACTGACTCCAGCAGGGACTTGGATCACTCTGATCATGCTGTTTATCAGTGGATCAGTCACAATTTCAGCATATTAATTAGAAATGTGTTAATGCTTAGTTCTTTGTGAACTTGCTCAAATTAAAGTGGGGAAATGTTCTTTCAAAACCGTTTGTCACAAAACTCCCAATAATTTCACTACCAAATAAATCAATGTCATCCTCAGACTGAAATTTCAACAAAGTCATTTGTCACTGAAGAAATCAATTTTATGTCTTTATTTTATTTTGATACAAATTATTAATGCTGAGATATTTAAAAATTAAAAGTTAATACTTTTGTGTGTATTTATGAAGAATACTGACAGTTTGATCTTTTACTTCACAAATATGATAAATTTACATATTTTTGGGGTGAATCTGTTTGTTTCAGAGCCAGAGAACCGTGTCTCTCTAGAGTGAGAGGTTTTTGTCTCAATGAGTTTGTTTCACTGTGGTGGACTTTTGTTGGGGGAACCAGACTGGATGAAAACTTGAAAAGCGTCTTTTCAGGATGAGAATTATAAAGCAGGATATCATCAGCATCAAGGGATATACGATGTCTTCCATCTGAGATTATTCTGCAGGTATATTCGATTTTCAGAAGATGGATTCAACAAAGAACTAAATGAAAGAGTTTATAACGTTTAAAATCAGTAAACACCATTTTATCAAATAAGTAATGTCCATGTAAATTATTAAATAGAATAACTGTTGTCATATGTTTTTCTCTGGAATGATGACAGGAGATCTATTTAATTTACAGAGACAGAGTCTGTCTCGGTGAGAGATACCAAGAATGTGGTCACATTAGCTCATGACTTTATTAATTAATGATGGTAACAATGTGTAATTCGGGTCACGTCTGAAAACTCTGTCAGTAAAGCTCAACAGTGCCTCTGTTTTCCTGTGGTATCCTAAACCAGGAGCTGGTCTCACACTGCTCTCACAGACTATATGCGATCAAGGTCATGAACGAGCCATTTATCTTTAACAGGTTGGCTCCTCTTGATTAATTAGGAAAATCTGATAAGAACATGTGATTATAACTGGATGGGAATAGATGGTGAGAACATGTGACATCTTGATGTCTGGGACCAGAGAGGCAGGACACATATGCGAACACACAGAGTCAGTGAACTGTAGCTGTCCTCAACATATCATGAGGTGTTTCCCATCAGTGCTGAGAGAGTCCACTATTTAAATGATCCCTGAGATTATGCAGGGTGAAAAGATTTGACCTTCACATCATCTCTATCTTGATGTCAGGATGGTGTTGACCCCAGCACAGATCGCTTAACGTATTTATGCTCCAACAAACCAAATTATTTTCAATATCTATCCAAGGTGGATTTTATTTGACATTCCATGTCAGTGTCCTAATGAACAGTGACTGACCTGACATGGGAGAAATACCCCCAACCTCCAAATTGGTCTTGAGTTTTTTTCAAACTAGATTTTGAGGTAGTTTCATGTTTTGGCAATTTTCTGATGAATTCAACATTACATGTCAACAGAGGCAGCTATCATGAACATGCCTTCAGTGGTTATTTTCCATATTAATAACTGTTCTACAGCTTAGTCTCAGGATCGCAGCACTACTCTCAAAAGTTTGCAGTGCTTGAAGAAACAAAATCTTGAAACCCTTGACAAGAAATCAGTACATTTTCATCATGGTCAGACACTGAAGAATTATAGATTGCTGGGTTGGGAACTTGATCAAATATGTAGGTGTCTGTCTTATGTACAAGATTACACGTTGTTTGGCTTCTCCTCTGCTCAACTATATATCAGTTTAGTTTTTAAAAGCTGTAGCAAGAGTGGACTGTATTATCTCAGTGAGAAATAGAAACCTTTCGGTCAGTCTGAAGTCTCTGTTACAGCTGAACAAGAGTTTCTATCTGTCACAGTAAATATAAGAGCACTGGACTCATAGTATTTATCTGGAGCTCATTTTAACAAATCGTTAATTAGCGGTGTCTCTGTCAGCACTGGAAAACTATTGCTCCTTGCTGTCCTCCGTCTGTCCTGGTTGCGTACTTGCCTTGATATCTGCTGTTACCGATCGCTGTCTTACTACTGCCTGTCTGTCCTCATGTACCTGCATGAGGATCTTTTATCGTGGCAGAGAGATTTATCTATCTTTATGTGCTTTTTATGGTCGTGCTTCTGCTTTGCATGTGTGTATTTGTGTATATTTATATCGATCAATGTTGTCTTATTTAGTAAATATTTCTGTCAACATTAATATTCCCCATTTCATAGCTTTGCATGTCCTTTATTATGAGCCTCTATGCTCCACGTTAATTGATTCATTTACTTCGAAATTTACTGTACTTTTGGTATAGGTTACTAAAGTATAGGTTTTTCTTACACAATTTCAGTGTGTGTGTGTGTGTGTGTCCTCAGTGAACTGTATCAGTCTCTGCAGTAGCTTCCAGCTGCAGCAGCCAGTTCAGTTTCTCTTCAGTCTGACTGAGGGAGGTTTTTGTACGACGCTTTTTCACTGTGTCAACACATATTGACTGTTGATAACGTGAAAACTCTGACAGTAGTAAACTGCTGCATCTTCAGCCTGGACTCCACTGATGGACAGAGTGAAGTCAGAGTTTGATCCACTGCCTGTAAAACGACCTGGAATCCCTGATGCTCGAGTGGTAGCATAGTAAATAAGTAGTTTAGGAGTTTCTCCGTCTCTCTGTTGGTACCAGGCTAAAATTTGGTAGTTGCTAGCCACATAAACATCCTGACTGGTCCTACATTTGATGGCGCACGGAGCCTCCCAGAGCAGACCTCACTGCTCCAGGCTGAGTCACTGTGACCTGGCCTCTGGACTCTGAGGACACAGAGACAGAAACATGAAGCAGCGTCACGGTTTTGTCGGCTTGATTTCAGAGGGACGGACGTTGATAGAGGAGAGGAGTTGGATTCTCTGGACTTTACCTGTGAAGCAGCAGCAGAGGAGAGTCCAGATGAGGACGGAGGTCAGCGTCATCTTCTTGATGAGGAGGATTTCTGTGGCTTCTGTTGTCATGAGGGACAGCTGTCAGTCATCGGGTCTTCAACTCTCAGGACTATAAACTCTCCCAGAGCACTGGAGCATGGTGCTGCTGATGCAAAGTGGCTCTCTATGGAAATGCTCTGACTGACTCCAGCAGGGACTTGGATCACTCTGATCATGCTGTTTATCAATGGATCAAAGAGTTGATCAGGACATGTCAGTGTTTATTTTATGTAGTTTTTCTTTTACATGTCTCAAAAACTTTCATTAAGATTTTTTTTTTCACATATTTTGATGTGTTGTTAAAAAAAATGTCTTTAATCTTTAAAAATAATATTCATGAAAATAAGATGAATTTCATAACTTTAGTAGTTAGTTATCAGTTTTGACTTGAGTTTTGATTGAAAAGTTTTCTTGGAGGATATTTTTGTAAATTCCCATTAATTCACTAACAGACATCATCATTGTTATATGGGACATAATCTACAATAAATGTGTTGCTGTGATCATCATTTACATTTTGCATGATTTATTGGTGGTTTTTTTCTTTAAAATTTTTTATTTCAATTTCTATGATTAAAATAAAAATAAATTTTGTAAGTTGATGTTTAATATTTCAGAAAAAAACTTTATATAATTTGTCACAATCTGTCAACCAATTTTAAAAACTTAAACCAGTTATTACATAAACTGGGAAACTGAGAATGCGTTTTTTTGAGGTAGTTTGTGTCAAAGTCAGAGAGGTGAGAGGTTTTTGTACGACAGACAGCCACTGATCAACACTGGCCTCTTGGACGCCTGGGGAGCAGAGAGGCAGGACACATATGCAAACACACAAAGTCAGTGAGCTGTAGCTGTCCTCAACATATCATGAGGTGTTTCCCCCTCAGTACTGAGAAAGTTGACTGTTCAAATTATCGAAGATATAAAGGGGCATAAACGGTAAAAATTTAGAATAGAAAACTTCATTTGATTTCCACCAAACAGCTTCAAAGGCTGGTGTGAATTCTGTAATGGGAGAATTTCAACAATTTTCATTGTCTTACCAAGTCTAGGTTTATGTTTTTACAGACAGTACAGAATGTGCAGTGAGTAATGCAAAAGTCCCCAAATCCACGTTTAGAAAGAAGTACAGATGTTCTCCCATTAACATATAATTTATACACTGTGAAATAGCTACTCTGATTGTGAAATGACAGATGTAATAACAAATAACAAATTCATTCTGCTAAAGATAGAAAGAGCTTTGTTTATCAACTCAGATATCTGGAAAAATGATTCCAACTTTACAACTTGTCTTTCCTTTCCTTTACAAAGGCGAAAATCTTGAGTTTCAACTATATTACCTGAGCATGGTAAAATGTGGATCCAAACAATGTAAAAGATTTGTTGCACATTTAAAATGGGTGGGAGAGGCCAGCAAACCTGCTTTAATGTCTGATCAGTTTAATAAGTGAAAGAAGGGAAGATGAGGGTTTTTGTGATGTACAAGAGGAAGTCATCGGTATAGAGGCTGATTTGTTGAAGGTGTGAATGAAATTATCCCTGAGATGTAAACATGTCTAATGGACATTTGTAATTAAATTTAGATAAATGTATATTAACTTCTATAGAGTCAGATACACTGACTGATCCATGTAAACTTTAACAAAAATCTTGGGTGTGTGTGTCCTCAGTGAACTGTATCAGTCTCTGCAGCAGCTTCTACCTACTTTGGGTTTTTCTAAAGGATCGGGACACGTAGAGCAAACGCATTAACGTGTCAATCGCCTGCTGTGCTGTGGAGACACCTTGAAACAGAAGTGTAATTGGAGCTTTGAGGAATCTGATCAGATTAGTAGATGACATAAGAAATATTTCATACTACATTATAGGAGAAATGTGTTTTTATTTTTACCTCTATGTTTGTGGGTGAATGGTTCAGGAATGAACTTTGCTTTTCTTTAAGTCATGTTATGTATTCAAAAATTTTCAAAGTGATTATTTGCAGCTTTAATTCTCTGATCAGAAAATGTTAAATTCAACCTGAGAAGAGTTTACAAGTTTGAGCACAGTTTTTTCCTCGGTTGTTGTTTGTGGGGTTTTTTGTGTTGTTATGGTTGTTGTTGTTTATTTTGTCCTCTGTTTGTTTGTCATCATCAACCTGATGAAGAGAGCAAGGTCTGACATAAAGATATTCTTATGTTACCAGTGTTGCTGGAGCTGCCTCATCACACTTTTACACTTTTCCATGCACCTTGGAAGTAGGTGAAGTTGTAGCAGAAATCCCTACTTTGCTTCATATTCTCTTTTAACAGTGGAAAAACCTGTGATCCAGTATGAGGTCAAAGGTCATGAACAAGCCATTTATCTTTAACAGGTTGGCTCCTCATGATTAATTTGGAAATCTAATAAGAACATGTGATTATAACTGGATGTGATAAGATGGTGAGAACATGTGATGAAGAAAGTTATTTGATTTCCACAATAATGAATTTTTGTTGTTAAATTTGTTCTGATAAATGTTTTTCTTGGTCTTCAAAGAAAAAAATGGGGAAATGTTTAATCCACTTCATATCACTGTATTTGGATGGTGTGTGTGTGTGTGTGTGTGTGTGTGTGTGTGTGTGTGTGTGTGTGTGTGTGTGTTTGTGTGTGTGTGTGTGTGTGTGTGTGTGTGTGTGTGTGTGTGTGTGTGTGTGTGTGTGTGTTTGTGTGTATGTGTCCTCAGTGAACTGTATCAGTCTCTGCAGTAGCTTCCAGCTGCAGCAGCCAGTTCAGTTTCTCTTCAGTCTGACTGAGGGAGGTTTTTGTACGACGCTTTTTCACTGTGTCAACACATATTGACTGTTGATAACGTGAAAACTCTGACAGTAGTAAACTGCTGCATCTTCAGCCTGGACTCCACTGATGGTCAGAGTGAAGTCAGACTTTGATCCACTGCCTGTAAAACGACCTGGAATCCCTGATGCTCGAGTGGTAGCAAGGTAAATAAGTGGTTTAGGAGTTTCTCCGTCTCTCTGTTGGTACCAGGCTAAACGGTTAGAACCATAAACATCCTGACTGGTCCTACATCTGATGGCGACGGAGCCTCCCAGAGCAGAGCTCACTGCTCCAGGCTGAGTCACTGTGACCTGGCCTCTGGACTCTGAGGACACAGAGACAGAAACATGAAGCAGCGTCACGGTTTTGTCGGCTTGATTTCAGAGGGACGGACGTTGATAGAGGAGAGGAGTTTGATTCTCTGGACTTTACCTGTGAAGCAGCAGCAGAGGAGAGTCCAGATGAGGACGGAGGTCAGCGTCATCTTCTTGATGAGGAGGATTTCCGTGGCTTCTGTTGTCATGAAGGACAGCTGTCAGTCATCGGGTCTTCAACTCTCAGGACTATAAACTCTCCCAGAGCACTGGAGCATGGTGCTGCTGATGCAAAGTGGCTCTCTATGGAAATGCTCTGACTGACTCCAGCAGGGACTTGGATCACTCTGATCATGCTCTTTATCAATGGATCAATCAGTTGATCGGGGTATTGATCAGGATGTGGTAATACTTGTTTTCATGAAGTTTGGTTTTATTTTTTTTGATTTTTCATAATGTCTTTTCTGACATTTAATTGTTTTACTACAAAAGCTTTATCTTTCTTTAAAAATAACATACGTATGAAAAAATGACATTTTTTAAAATTGTGTTACTGTGTTATTGTTGGGTTTAAAACCATTTGACAAAGTTTTAAAAACAGACTCAGTTTGGAGAGCTTGTTTGTTTCAGAGCCAGAGAGCCGTGTCTCTCTACAGTGAGAGGTTTTTGTACGACGGCTCAATGAGTTTGTATCACTGTGGTGGACGTTTGGTGGAGGAACCAGACTGGATGTTGGAAGTAAGTCAAATGTTTAACAACTGCTTTATTTCAGGAACTATTTCTATATTTATTTCGTTCATATTTAACATGCCAGGAAAAATAGTCTCCTTTCAGTGTTAATGTGTAATTTTTGAAGAAGTATTTTGCATGAAGATAAAGATCTTTGCTTTAGCAACAAGAACTGTAATGAATATAAAGGATTGATTCAGAGGAGAAATCGTTATTTAGTCTGACAGAGCCAGAGAGCCGTGTCTCTCTACAGAGAGAGGTTTTTTTGACGGCTCAATGAGTTTGTTTCATCACTGTGGTGGACTTTTGGGTGAGGAACCAGTTTTGAAGAATTATTTTGCATGAATATAAAGATCTTTGCTTTAGCAACAAGAATTCGAAAACTAACTGTAATGAATATAAAGGATTCATTCAGAGGAGAAATCGTTATTTCCACATATATATGTGAAGTTGAATATTGAGGGTTGGTAGGTTTAGTTCAGTCTGACAGAGCCAGAGAGCCGTGTCTCTCTACAGTGAGAGGTTTTTGTACGACGGCTCAATGAGTTTGTATCACTGTGGTGGACTTTTGGTGGAGGAACCAGACTGGATGTTGGAAGTAAGTTCCTGCACAAACACTAAATACAATAATGTAAGGTAACGTTGTAAATCCATTGTTTAAATGTTTGCAGCAGATAAAATGTTCTTGTAAGGTTTTAGTGTTTATGTTGGGATTTCTCCTCCGTCATCATGGAGGTGAACTCAGAGCAGCTTTACTCAACTTTTCTTTACACATTCCTGTCATGCTGAAGTTTAAGTTGAGCTGTAGAGAAGATACAACTTCAGTTCTCTTTTTAAATATATGTTCTAAGATTCATTTTTGTTTTTCAAACCTCATCGATGACTAATATTAAGTTGAATTAAGATTCACTTCATTCAGATGAAATAGAACAGAATGAGGACAAAGATGGGGATTTGAAAAGGTTAGAAAATCTGTAATCCCTTTATTGTGTTATACATTGTTTCCAGTGCAGTTTGAAATCCGTTTCTCGTTTGCTAAACGATGATTGAATTCCACATGAAGCGCATTTGACGGTTGTCGGATTATTTTATGTATTTTTTAATGTTTCCCCTGAAAACTAAAGTAATGCAAACTAAAGATTGGTCCTAATTTTTGATAAAATATTTTTTTTTTTTATGTTTCCTTTGTTTTCTTTCCAGTGCAGTTTGATGTATTTCAGGTCAAACTGTACGATGGTTCTCTCTGTGCTGATATGCATGAGAGGCTTCTTCAAGGGAAGTGAAACAATGTGTGAGTGAGTGACTGGTGGAGCAGAAAAAACATCTGGCAGAAACTCCTTAAAGGAGAAAATCAACTCTCACAAAGAAAAGGTGTCCCAGTGTCTGGTGTTTGATTGACAGCTGTGTGGCCCCTGTCTAATAAGCTGATTGGCCTCCTAGGTGATGCCCGTCCCACCCTGACTGCGTGCTGCCCCCTCCAGCGTGGAGCTGAAGCAGGGGAAGGCCACGCTCATGTGCCTGGCCAACAAGGGCTTCCCCTCAGACTGGAGTCTGGCCTGGAAGGTGGAGCAGCAGCAGCAGCAGCAGCAGCAGCTGGGAGAGCAGCAGCCCCGGGGTGCTGGAGAAGGACGGCCGCTACAGCTGGAGCAGCACCCTGAGGCTCCCTGCAGACCAGTGGAAGAAGGTGGGCTCTGTGACCTGTGAGGCCACCCAGGGCTCCCAGACTCTGGTCTCAGAGACACTGACGAGAGACCAGTGTTCCCTGTTCTGACCTGACTCACTTGGACCCTGCTACTGGTTTTACTCTGCAACTGCTCTCTCTCTGAAACACTCTCTCCCTCTCTCTCTCTTTCTCTCATTATACATCTCTACATTAATGTGCTCTTGCTTGTTGTATTGATGATGGTTTTAATAGTTCTAGACAATAAATATTTCTTCAAATACTGGTTTCCGTTGGGTTTCCATTCTTATGACTGACACGTGTTACGTCCTCTTTTCTTTGCCATGTATTTCATAGCAGGAACACTGGTTAGAACAACACATGAAGCCACAATATGAAGAAATGAACCTTTTTTTAATGCACTTCTTCACACTTTAACGACTGGGAAAATCTTAGATATTGGATTAGAAATGAAAAGCGGGACATCGTCAGCATCAAGTGATAAACCGTGACTGTGAGTGAGATTCCAACACCAGGAACATTTAAATGACAGAGTGTTTATTTGCCAAGAGGCTCAGTGAAAGAAATGACAACACAGTCTGTGTATGTAGAAAAAAAGAAAGACGTGTTCATCAAATGACTGGTTTCCATACATGTGATCACAAGAATAACTGCTGTCGTAGGTTGCCATGTTAACTGTTTCTTCATTGACCTATTAAATCCCCAGAGACCGGGTTTATCTCACAGTCCAGTCACTAGTGTTCTCTAGCATTAGGTGATGTTGTTTTTTAGGGATCATGTTGACATCACATCTGATAGCTGTGTCAGTGCAGCCTCACAGTGTCCTGTTTAGCTGGGGTATCCTAAAGCAGGTAGGAGGTGGTGTGAAAGGACGTCTGTCCTTCCTGTCCTGCTCCGCTACGATCACAGCTTTTTGGTTTCGCATCACATCAGGCTTCAAAGGTAAAGATCACTTTGCCTTCGAGTTTGTACCTTTGAAACGTTGGAACTCTTTGGACAAAAGATCTGAGGAAAATGTGGTAAAAAGCAGCTGAAGACCAACATCTTTAGAGGGACTTTTATTCAGTTTGTAAATTCTTCCACTGCGTCTGCATTTAATGTGCACTGCTTTTATTCTATTAAAAACCAAAGGTGTAGTCTGACCATAAAGAACGCTACACATGAAGCGTTGCTTGCTCACTTACTGCCAAGAATGAAGAACAAGGGTTCATTGAAAAATGCTCATGGAGATAAAGAACATTTCTTTTCTAAAGAATCTGACGATAAGTTCATTTGTTGTCTACAGATAGAGAAGAACGAAAGTTATCTAACCAATCAATTGTGTGTGTGTGTGTGATTGTGTGTAGTTGAGATAAGTAAGACTGAGGTCAAAGGTCATGAACAAGCCTCTTGTCATTAACTGTACCAAGTTGGCTCCTCTTGATTTATTTACTGACCCAATGACAACGTGATTATAACTGGATATGAGGGACTTTTTATTTGTTACTGGCACCTTATTGCTTGTTCATTGATTGATGTGAAGGGGAAAAAAAAGGGTTCAGATTCAAAATGCATTTTTCCTTTCTCATGAAAATGTAATCAGTAAATCGTGACGAGAGTAGATACGATACTTGGCTGAGATTACAGGTGTGTGCAGTGGACATTTGCATTTTGTGATGGGACCTGGAACCTGGGACATGTTTACTGGAATTAACAAAGTTTAAAGACACTGTAACATGTTGACACTCTTGGTCATGGTCCATGCATTTCTGACTTTCTGATTTATTTACCAAATCATAATATAATATAGAAGAAAACAAGCACAGACAGTGATTTAAAACATGTCTTTACTTATTGGTGTAAGTAGTAGAGTATAATATTAATGTAATATTCACATGTGATCACAGGTGAGAGATGCAGACTGGGAATATTGTCCTGGTGTATATGTCGCAGAGGATCTAGACAGGAGATGATGAGGTGACATTTCATCACAAGCCGAGCATACACACAGGTGTGTGTTCACTTCTTTACCTGAGGAAGACCATGTGTGGTTGAAATGATGTCAGTCATATCCACACCAAGTAAAAGACGAGGGAAAAGACAGTGGTGTGCTGGTATTTTTTCTCTTTTGTTTAATTAAATTACTCGATACTCAAGTCGTTTTTTTCAGTCCATACTGTCGTACTTTACCTCAAGAAGATACTTTGATGAATACTTTTACCTGAATGCTTGTTTTGACAAAGTGACAGGACTTGTACTTGAGCACAGCCTTTGAGTAATACTCGGTCCAACTCTGGGACAGAGTAGAGATGATGGAGGTCATCATCAGTCGCAGCTGGACAGATTTCTTTGTCTCAAGTCCGTGTAGTAACAGCTGTGAGCAGTAATGTGAGTTTCCTGAAGGTTTTCATGCTGCACTTTAAGAGCGTCTCGTCCATGTTGACTTAAAAGTTGAGACTGAAAGTTCAAGCTTGACCATCAAAACCATTTCAACTCAAGCTCCACTTACTAGCAGTTCTGGAGCTTTGGACCAAATTACATGATCTTCCTCAGCAGATGGAGTTTGCCCTGTTGATTTTTTTAACTTCCAGGTCAACGTGGACAAGAAGTCCCAGAAACACTCGGAGGAATGGGAATTTGAACATGTGCATTTCACTGACAACCGGACAACTCCGTCTGCTGAGGAAGATCATGTGAAATGAACTGAAAGTTCCACAACGGATACTGAACGGAGAGAGACTGGAGATTTTGTCAACAGCTGTTTCCAAGGTCAAGACTTAACTTTCAGTCTAAATGTATTTGTTGGGTTTTTGAGTTGCATGTCAGAGAGAACGTGTTGCTGCATATGCTTTGGCAGTTTATATACTTGTAGTTATATATACATGTAGATACAGTTTATCCAGTCAGTCGCTTATGTCTTTTGCCTTTTTCTGATTTCAGTTGATGCTGAGCTTTTCCTCAGATACTATTAGTTCACATATTTAAGACAATGTTTTGTGAGATCTGACAGACGTTTGGGTTTTGTTTGTGTCGTCTTTGATCATGAAGGTTTCTGATGCTGATCTGTGTCGTCATATTTTCTTCTCACAGCCTATAGTTGAGATAGCTGTGATCCAGTGTGCAGCTGAGGTCAAAGGTCATCACAAGGCCTTTTGTCATTCACTGTCTCAGGTTGGCTCCTCTTGATTTATTTACAAGTCAGATAAGAACATGTGACTATAACTGGATGTGAATGGATGGAGACAAGCTGTGATGAAGAAAGTTATTTGATTTCCACCAAGATCAGTGTTTTGATATTAAACTTGTTTTGATACATGTTGAAACCACTTCATGAAATTTTCTGTGTACGGTGTGTGTGTGTGTGTGTGTGTGTGTGTTTGCGTGTGTGTGTGTGTGTGTGTGTGTGTGTGTGTGTGTGTGTGTCTGTGTGTCCTCAGTCAACTGTATCAGTCTCTGCAGTAGCTTCCAGCTGCAGCAGCAAGTTCAGTTTCTCTTCAGTCTGACTGAGGGAGGTTTTTGTACGACACTTTTTCACTGTATCAACACATACTGACTGTTTAGCCAGCGTTGACTTTTACAGTAGAAACTGCTGCATCTTCAGCCTGGACTCGACTGATGGTCAGAGTGAAGTCAGACTTTGATCCACTGCCTGTAAAACGGCCTGGAATCCCTGATGCTCGAGTGGTAGCACTGTAAATAAGTAGTTTAGGAGTTTCTCCGTCTCTCTGTTGGTACCAGGCTAAAATGTGGTAGTTGCTAGCCACATAAACATCCTGACTGGTCCTACATTTGATGGCGACGGAGCCTCCCAGAGCAGAGCTCACTGCTCCAGGCTGAGTCACTGTGAGCTGGCCTCTGGACTCTGAGGACACAGAGACAGAAACATGAAGCAGCGTCACGGTTTTGTCGGCTTGATTTCAGAGGGACGGACGTTGATAGAGGAGAGGAGTTTGATTCTCTGGACTTTACCTGTGAAGCAGCAGCAGAGGAGAGTCCAGATGAGGACGGAGGTCAGCGTCATCTTCTTGATGAGGAGGATTTCTGTGGCTTCTGTTGTCATGAAGGACAGCTGTCAGTCATCCAGTCTTCAACTCTCAGGACTATAAACTCTCCCAGAGCACTGGAGCATGGTGCTGCTGATGCAAAGTGGCTCTCTATGGAAATGCTCTGACTGACTCCAGCAGGGACTTGGATCACTCTGATCATGCTGTTTATCAATGGATCAGTCACAATTTCAGCACACTAATTAGAAATACGTTAATGCTAACTTCTTTGTGAAGTTGCTCAAATTAAAGTGGAGAAATGCTCTTTCAAAATGCCGTTTGTCACAAAACTCCCACTAATTTCACTACCAAATAAATCAATGTCCCCCTCAGACTGAAATTTCAACAAAGTCATTTGTCAATGAAGAAATCAATTTTATGTCTTTATTTTATTTTGACAGAAATTATTAATGCTGAGATATTTAAAAATTAAAAGTTTATACTTTTGTGTGTATTTATGAAGAATTCTGACAGTTTGATCTTTTACCTCACAAATATGGTAAATTTACATATTTTTTGGGTGAATTTTTTTGTTTCAGAGCCAGAGAACCGTGTCTTTCTACAATGAGAGGTTTTGTAAGACGGCTGAATGAGCTTGTATCACTGTGGTGGACTTTTGTTGGGGGAACCAGACTGGATGAAAACTTGAAAAGCGTCTTTTCAGGATGAGAAATATAAAGCAGGATATCATCAGCATCAAGTGATATACGATGTCTTCCATCTGAGATCATTCTGCAGGTATATTCGATTTTCAGAAGATGGATTCAACAAAGAAGTAAATGAAAGAGTTTATAACGTTTAAAATCAGTAAACACCATTTTATCAAATAAGTAATGTCCATGTAAATTATTAAATAGAATAACTGTTGTTATATATTTTTCTCTGGAATGATGACAGGAGATCTACTTAAACTACAGAGACAGAGTCTGTCTCAGCGAGAGATACCAAAAATGTGGTCACATTAGCTCATGACTTTATTAATTAATGATGGTAACAATGTGTAATTCGGGTCACGTCTGAAAACTCTGTCAGTAAAGCTCAACAGTGCCTCTGTTTTCCTGTGGTATCCTAAACCAGGTGCTGGTCTCACACTGCTCTCACAGACTATATGCGATGAAGGTCATGAACAAGCCATTTATCTTTAACAGGTTGGCTCCTCTTGATTAATTAGGAAAATTTGATAAGAACATGTGATTATAACTGGATGTGAATAGATGGTGAGAACATGTGACATCTTGATGTCTGGGACCAGAGAGGCAGGACACATATGCGAACACACAGAGTCAGTGAACTGTAGCTGTCCTCAACATATCATGAGATCTCCACCTTGATGTCAGGATGGTGTTGACCCCAGCACAGATCGCTTAACGTATTTATGCTCCAACAAACCAAATTATTTTCAACATCTATCCAAGTTGTATTTTATTTGACATTCCATGTCAGTGTCCTAATGAACAATGACTGACCTGACATGGGAGAAATACCCCCAACCTCCAAATTGGTCTTGAGTTTTTTTCAAACTAGATTTTGAGGTAGTTTCATGTTTTGGCAATTTTCTGATGAATTCAACATTACATGTCAACAGAGGCAGCTATCATGGACATGCCTTCAGTGGTTATTTTCCATATTAATAACTGTTCTACAGCTTAGTCTCAGGATCGCAGCACTACTCTCAAAAGTTTGCAGTGCTTGAAGAAACAAAATCTTGAAACCCTTGACAAGAAATCAGTACATTTTCATCATGGTCAAACACTGAAGAATTGTAGATTGCTGGGTTGGGAACTTGATCAAATATGTAGGTGTCTGTCTTATGTACAAGATTACACGTTGTTTGGCTTCTCCTCTGCTCAGATGGTCCTCAACATAAGAACAACTATATATCAGTTTAGTTTTTAAAAGCTGTAGCAAGAGTGGACTGTATTATCTCAGTGAGAAATAAAAACCTTTCGGTCAGTCTGAAGTCTCTGTTACAGCTGAACAAGACTTTCAATCTGTCACAGTAAATATAAGAGCACTGGAATCATAGTATTTATCTGGAGCTCATTTTAAAAAAATGTTAATTAGCGGTGTCTCTGTCAGCACTGGAAAACTATTGCTCCTTGCTGTCCTCGGTCTGTCTGGGTTGCGTACTTGCCTTGATATCTGCTGTTACCGATCGCTGTCTTACTACTGCCTGTCTGTCCTCATGTACCTGCATGAGGGTCTTTTATTGTGGCAGAGAGATTTATCTATCTTTATGTGCTTTTTATGGTCGTGCTTCTGCTTTGCATGTGTGTATTTGTGTATATTTATATCGATCAATGTTGTCTTATTTAGTAAATATTTCTGTCAACATTAATATTCCCCATTTCATAGCTTTGCATGTCCTTTATTATGAGCCTCTATGCTCCACGTTAATTGATTAATTTACTTCAAAATTTACTGTACTTTTGGTATAGGTTAGTAAAGTATAGGTTTTTCTTACACAATTTCTGTGTGTGTGTGTGTGTCCTCAGTGAACTGTATCAGTCTCTGCAGTAGCTTCCAGCTGTGGCAGCAAGTTCAGTTTCTCTTCAGTCTGACTGAGGGAGGTTTTTGTACGACGCTTTTTCACTGTGTCAACACATATTGACTGTTGATAACGTGAAAACTCTGACAGTAGTAAACTGCTGCATCTTCAGCCTGGACTCCACTGATGGTCAGAGTGAAGTCAGAGTTTGATCCACTGCCTGTAAAACGACCTGGAATCCCTGATGCTCGAGTGGTAGCATCGTAAATAAGTAGTTTAGGAGTTTCTCCGTCTCTCTGTTGGTACCAGGCTAAACGGTTAGAACCATAAACATCCTGACTGGTCCTACATTTGATGGCGACAGAGCCTCCCAGAGCAGATCTCACTGCTCCAGGCTGAGTCACTGTGACCTGGCCTCTGGACTCTGAGGACACAGAGACAGAAACATGAAGCAGCATCACGGTTTTGTCGGCTTGATTTCAGAGGGACGGACGTTGATAGAGGAGAGGAGTTTGATTCTCTGGACTTTACCTGTGAAGCAGCAGCAGAGGAGAGTCCAGATGAGGACGGAGGTCAAAGTCATCTTCATGATGAGGAGGACTTCTGTGGCTTCTGTTGTCATGAAAGACAGCTGTCAGTCATCCAGTCTTCAACTCTCAGGACTATAAACTCTCCCAGAGCACTGGAGCATGGTGCTGCTGATGCAAAGTGGCTCTCTATGGAAATGCTCTGACTGACTCCAGCAGGGACTTGGATCACTCTGATCATGCTGTTTATCAATGGATCAAAGAGTTGATCAGGACGTGTCAGTGTTTATTTTGTGTAGTTTTTCTTTTACGTGTCTCGACAACTTTCATTTAGAATTTGTTTTCACATATATTTTGAAGTGCTGTTAAAAAATGTCTTTAATCTTTAAAAATAATATTCGTGAAAATAAGATGAATTTCATAACTTTAGTAGTTAGTTATCAGTTTTGACTTGAGTTTGATTGAAAAGCTTTCTTGGAGGATACTTCTGTAAATTCCCACTAATTCACTAAAAGACATCATCATTATTATATGTGACATAATCTATAATAATAATACTAATTTGTCACAATCTGTCAACCAATTTTAAAAACTTAAACCAGTTATTACATAAACTGGGAAACTTAGAATGCGTTTTTTTGAGGTAGTTTGTGTCAAAGTCAGAGAGGTGAGAGGTTTTTGTACGACGGACAGCCACTGATCAACACTGGCCTCTTGACGTCTGGGAGCAGAGAGGCAGGACACATATGCAAACACACAAAGTCAGTGAACTGTAGCTGTCCTCAACATATCATGAGGTGTTTCCTCAGTACTGAGAAAGTTGACTGTTCAAATTATCGAAGATATAAGGGCATAAACGTAAAAATTTAGAATAGAAAACTTCATTTGATTTCCACCAAACAGCTTCAAAGGCTGGTGTGAATTCTGTAATGGGAGAATTTCAACAATTTTCATTGTCTTACCAAGTCTAGGTTTATGTTTTTACAGACAGTACAGAATTTGCAGTGAGTAATGCAAAAGTCCCCAAATCCACGTTTAGAAAGAAGTACAGATGTTCTCCCATTAACGTATAATTTATACACTGTGAAATAGCTACTCTGATTGTGAAATGACAGATGTAATAACAAATAACAAATTCATTCTGCCAAAGATAGAAAGAGCTTTGTTTATCAACTCAGATATCTGGAAAAATGATTCCAACTTTACAACTTGTCTTTCCTTTCCTTTACAAAGGCAAAAATCTTGAGTTTCAACTATATTACCTGAGCATGGTAAAATGTGGATCCAAACAATGTAAAAGATTTGTTGCACATTTAAAATGGGTGGGAGAGGCCAGCAAACCTGCTTTAATGTCTGATCAGTTTATTAAGTGAAAGAAGGGAAGATGAGGGTTTTTGTGATGTACAATAGGAAGTCATCGGTATAGAGGTTAATTTGTTGAAGGTGTGAATGAAATTATCCCTGAGATGCAAACATGTCTAATGGACATTTGTAATTAAATTTAGATAAATGTATATTAACTTCTATAAAGTCAGATACACTGACTGATCTGTATAAACTTTAACAAAAATCTTGGGTGTGTGTGTCCTCAGTGAACTGTATCAGTCTCTGTAGTAGCTTCTACCTACTTTGGGTTTTTCTAAAGGATCCGGACACGTAGAGCAAACGCATTAAGGTGTCAATCACCTGCTGTGCTGTGGAGACACCTTGAAACAGAAGTGTAATTGGAGGTTTGAGGAATCTGATCAGATTAGTGCATGACCTAAGAAATATTTCATACTACATTATACGAGAAATGGGTTTTTATTTTTACCTCTATGTTTGTGGAGGAATGGTTCAGGAATGAACTTTGCTTTTCTTTAAGTCACGTCATGTATTCAAAAATTTTCAAAGGGATTATTTGCAGCTTTCATTCTCTGATCAGGAAATATTAAATTCAACCTGAGAAGAGTTTACAAGTTTGAGCAGTTTTTTCCTCGGTTGTTGTTTGTGGGTTTTTTTGCGTTGTTTTGGTTGTTGTTGTTTAGTTTGTTCTCTGTTTGTTTGTCATCATCAACCTGATGAAGACAGCAAGGTCTGACATAAAGATGTTCTTATGTTACCAGTGTTGCTGGAGCTGCTTCATCACACTTTTTCACTTCTCCATGCACCTTGGAAGTAGGTGAAGTTGTAGAAGAAATCCCTACTTTGCTTCATATTCTCTTTTAACAGTGGAAAAACCTGTGATTCAGTATGAGGTCAAAGGTCATGAACAAGCCATTTATCAGGTTGGCTCCTCTTGATTCATTTGTAAAATCTGATAAGAACATGTAATTATAACTGATGAAGAAAGTTATTTGATTTCCACAATAATGAATTTTTGTTGTTAAATTTGTTCTGATAAATGTTTTTCTTGGTCTTCAAAGAAAAAAATGGGGAAATGTTTAATCCACTTCACATCACTGTATTTGGATGGTGTGTGCGTGTGTGCGTGTGTGCGTGTGTGTGTGTGTGCGTGTGTATGTGTGTGTGTGTGTGTCCTCACTGAACTGTATCAGTCTCTGCAGTAGCTTCCAGCTGCAGCAGCCAGTTCAGTTTCTCTTCAGTCTGACTGAGGGAGGTTTTTGTACGACGCTTTTTCACTGTGTCAACACATATTGACTGTTGATAACGTGAAAACTCTGACAGTAGTAAACTGCTGCATCTTCAGCCTGGACTCCACTGATGGTCAGAGTGAAGTCAGAGTTTGATCCACTGCCTGTAAAACGACCTGGAATCCCTGATGCTCGAGTGGCAGCAGCGTAAATAAGTAGTTTAATAGTTTCTCCGTCTCTCTGTTGGTACCAGGCTAAATAGTTGGAATTATAAACATCCTGACTGGTCCTACATTTGATGGCGACGGAGCCTCCCAGAGCAGAGCTCACTGCTCCAGGCTGAGTCACTGTGACCTGGCCTCTGGACTCTGAGGACACAGAGACAGAAACATGAAGCAGCGTCACGGTTTTGTCGGCTTGATTTCAGAGGGACGGACGTTGATAGAGGAGAGGAGTTTGATTCTCTGGACTTTACCTGTGAAGCAGCAGCAGAGGAGAATCCAGATGAGGACGGAGGTCAGCGTCATCTTCTTGATGAGGAGGATTTCTGTGGCTTCTGTTGTCATGAAGGACAGCTGTCAGTCATCGGGTCTTCAACTCTCAGGACTATAAACTCTCCCAGAGCACTGGAGCATGGTGCTGCTGATGCAAAGTGGCTCTCTATGGAAATGCTCTGACTGACTCCAGCAGGGACTTGGATCACTCTTATGATGTGGGACCCTGCTGCTGGTTTCACTCTACTGCTCTCAGTCTGCTACACTCTCTCTCTCTCTCTCTCTCTATCTCCTGCTTGCCTGTTTTAATATATCAAAAGGATAACGATTACACCAAATCAGTACTTTCCTTGCTTATTATTTTACATGAAATGTCGTATACCTGTTTGTTTGGTTTTTTTATGCTATGTGTTATAGTTTTTAAAAACAATAGTTAGATTTCTGCACAAAGTCACAATAATGTCAAGTTTTTCCAATGTCAATTTTTATGACTGGTTAAAATGTTATTCTACATTTGTTGTTCTGCATTAAAGAACCTTTTCACAAAACTCATATTTAGACCGTTTCAGTTGCAAAAAGTATATGTTAAAAGACTTTAACCTGTTCTCAGAAACAATCCAGAGTATCTGAATAAATGATCTGAGCTCATGATTTTACTACGTGATGGTAATAATGTATCACATCTGAAAGCTCTGTCAGTACAACTTGACAGTGTCTCTATGTAGCTTTGGTATCTTACAGGTATTAGCCGTGTTGAAAGGATAAAAACGTGCTAATTTAAAAGAAGCAATGAGTCTGCCTGCACTGTCCTGATCTGCACTATATTATATTGTATTATAACATGAGGATGAGGAAGCACAGACAGGAGGCTTCCGGAGAGATTGTGGGATCGATTTACGAGGCTGATTTATATCTTTCTTTTTGTATAGTGGCTCCATGAGTAAGTCAAATGTTAAAAAAAAATGTATTATCTCAGGAACTACAGTATTTCTCTTTTTATTTCCTTTATTTTCAACATTCCAGGAAGAATAATCACCTTTCTGTAATGTATAATATTTGAACAAATATTTTGCACCAAGTTCGCTTTATCAATTGAAATAAAGAAAAACTAATTTTGATGAATTTAAAATATTAAGCTAGAGGATGAATCATTATTTACAAATGTAATGGTAAAGTTGGATCTTGAAGGTTTGTACGTTTAGTTCAAATTCAGAGAGCCCTGTCTCTCCAGATCACATTTTAAAGTATTTTTAGTTTTCATTGCTTGCCGATATGCTCCATATCTTAATCAATAAATACCTCTTCATAAATTTAGTTGTGTCCATATTCTGACAAGAATAGCTGCTGTGATATGTTGCTGCCCTAACTGAAAACAGTAAACTCATTAAATCCACCAAGACTGAGTTTGTCTCAGGATAGTGTGTGAGATTAGTAGGATTTCATAATTTCAGTGGCCAGGATTCACAATTCTCACACGGTACGAGAAAAAGTATCTATGGAAACACACTTAGAACAGACATGGAGCTAAAACAAGGGTTATTCTTGTCATTTCCCCATGTGTTGTGTTGTCTGTAGAGTTGTAAACCAGCGCCGCTCTCTTGTGGACTCACTGTGATGCTACACAAGTTTTTAAGTCACTTCTACAGGTTTTTTACTCTTTTTTTTCACGGAGCAGATATATCACAAAGGACATTCGTAAGTCTCATAAGAAATGTGCTCTATGCTACTTTCAGTTTTTTGCCATGCTAGCAGAAACGTCAGGTCTGTCAGGTGGTCGGATGGTCAGTCCACCGCTTTGGTCCAGACTGAAATATCTCAACAACTACTGGATGGATTGCCATGACATTTAACAGACGTTCACGTCCCCCTCGGGATAAATTATAATAACATTTGGTGATCCTCTGACTTATCCTCTAGCACCATCATCAGGTCAGTAAGTTAATTTTTGGAATACCTGCAAAACTAAAGATATTCCCATCAGCCTCAGATGTATTCTGTGCTTATTTTGTAATTAGTTTAGCGTCTGCATGCTAAGACGCTAAACTAAGATAGTAGACCTTCTACCTGCTTAACATTAGCATGTTAGCATTGCGTTTCTGAGACTGTCACTGTGCGTATGTTTTAACTGTGACCTGCCAAAAAACTGCAGATGAAAATTTGCTTTAAACTAAGTGTGGTACAACACATCAACTGGTAACATTTATGTACAATATTGTACGCAGTCCCTTACAAATGAAATAAACCAATAAATGTTGATGTTAGCATTTAACTGAAAGTAAAATATAAAACATTTTTTGTCACCCTCTCGCTCTCTCTCTTATTTCAGGTCCAATCGCTGTGTGTGGAGTTACAGACTGGAGCTTTATATTGGTCATTAAAGCATCCGTTGATTAGTCTTCCTGTCCAGTGAAAACTCTTTTTGCTGAATGTGTGTGTGCTGAAACAACCAATCAAGACTGTCCCCAGGAGAACGAAGACAGAATCGGCTGTTTGTTCAGATGCGTCACACCAACATTTGCTTCCCATTCACGTCTGTGTGGAACGGGCCGAGACGCGTTCGCTTCCTGTCGCAAACACAGCCCAATCAGATTGAACCTTTGACCTTGAGCTCTCC
>NW_024401282.1:0-25000 GCF_016859285.1 Xiphias gladius
CGTGCTGTGACGAGAAGACAAAAGAAATATCAGGCTCTGGCTTTGCAGACAATTCAATAGTTTCAAGGTTGTTGAGGAAACGGTCTTGCCACGAACTCTGTTTAGTAGCTGTTCCGGAGCTTTCAACCAGACCCGGTAGCTCGTTAAAGTTCTGCCGTAGAGAGTCGTGAAGCCTTTAACACTGATGGTCAGTTTCCCGCCGTGTTGTGTGGAGTTTAAATCAACTGAGCTTCCGTTTGAGCGGGAAAACGGAAGCAGCTGATTGGTTGGGTGTTCGGCGCGTTCCCAAAGTTGTAGCTCGCCTCCCATGAGGCGGCAGCCTGGTGCGTTGTGCTGAGCACCTGCTTCACATCCTCCGACACTCACCAGTCAATGTTGTGGTCGATATTTTACGAGCGAGGCGAGAGGATTAGCGCCCGACCGACACGCCGGTGGGTCGGTTTTAGCCAACTGCAGATAAATCGGTGCCGATGAGTAACTAGAAATTAGAGCAGCGGAAGGTCAAAGATCGGTGCCTGAGCTATCTTATTACAGGTGTCGCTGGTGCGTAGTTTGTCCACCAGAGAGCGCTGCCCTTCAGTAACTAGAAGCAAAGGAGCTTTTTCTTTGCGTTTTTGTTAAAAAAACGAATATCGGCCAAAGTATCGTCGTCAGACATTTTTAAACGCTTAAATATTGAAATGAATTAAGGCATCGGCCTTAAAAATCCTGTATCGGTCGAGCTCTAGTGAGGATCTTTATAAAATAGGTTAAACTAACCAGTGGTGTGTAAAGATCCTAAAACTGGCAGCGCAGTGACAAATGTCATTAGGTAATGATATCCCGTATTACGGTGTTTAAATTAATAATAAACACAGTCTGGAAGCAGAAAGGTTCCTCTGATCCTCGACATTTTGCTGATAAAACTTTCGTACTTAACTTTTTCCACCGTTGAATTTTACAAAGTAAAGGACGTGAATACTTCTTCCACCGCTGTTAGCGCTGGTAACGCTATTAGTAATAATAATGACTATTATAATAATCTGATCACGCTGCTGCCAGTGCTGGTGTTCTCTCTCTGTTCGGGTCGACCACATCTTGGATCAGGTCTGGGGTCTGGTCTGGCTGTTCTCAGGTCCCCTTTGAATCATGTCTCTCTCTTTTGAGGATTAATCTATGCGTGTCAGGTTCGGGGAGGTTCTCCGAGGGTCTGTTTTGAATCAGGTCCAAAACTTTGCAGCCGTGCAGACCTCTACTCTACAGGCCCAAAGACTGAGACCGGTCCTCTCAGGGCTCTGAGAACAGGATCTGTGAAGCTGGAAGTGGTTTAGGAAACAGGAAGTCAGCCGAGTGAAGCTGGAGGTGAAAGTTTGACACTCTGTCGCTCTGAACTCTGCGAGCAGGAAACTGAGATGTGGTTTCATCTAATCTGGTTTCACCTCCGTCTCCTGGACCGACGTCGCCACCTTTGTTATTCTTACTGATTGATTAGCAATTGATTAATTAAGGACAAATTTGAATTGAGCCCATTTTATTTACAGGTCACATTCTGATTCTAAATTACAAAAATGAGTTTGCTTCTTCCTGCCGTATGTATATTTTTACTTCCTTTACTTTTAGTAAAAGTTGTGTAAGTTTAGACAGATTTCTTAGAATTCTTGTTTTAGTGTTTACGACTGTGTTTATTTTCCCCGAATCAGATTCAGGAAGAAAGGTGGCACTTCAGCGGTAACATGAAAGGGAGGGAATGACATTATGTCTTGATAATTGCGGTGACTTTATTTGAAGCTGAAACGATTAGTTGATTGATCGATGAGTCGATCGACAGGGAAAAAACCGTCAACTATTTTATCATCTATTTGTCTATCGATAATTCTGTGGTTGTAGCTTCTATTTGAGAGGATTTGCTGTTCTTCGTTCTCTGATGTGACAGTAAACCGAACATCTGCCTTGTTGGACGTTCGAAGACACCTGTAGTTTCTGGTGGTAACAGCAGACGTGGTTTAATAGGACAGGTCCCAGGATTCTGGGACCGGCGAGACAAACTGTCGTGGTTTTAATCAAGACGTCAGGCGGTAATCGGCCGTTTCCCTTCATTCGGAGAGTCTGTGAGCAGCAGGACACAGTGACAGGAGCTGGTTACCTGGAGGTGCTGCCTGTCCCCTGCAGCCCTTCATCTAACAGCTCACTGACAAACACTCTGCGTTTCCTGTGACTACTTCATAATAAAAGTCAACTCGTGTTTCTCCAGGTAAAAGCTTTTAATGTGAAGCTGCAGCAGCAGGAAATGTTGGGTTTGCGTCAGCAGTGTCCTAATACAGCGTGTTTTCCAGGAACGTCTCCACGGACGCCCAGTTCATTGAACCGCAGACATAGAAATATTTGAATACTTTCAAATATCAACCTGTTCTACTGTTGGTCAATCTGCCTGGAAAGAAAGAAGTGAAACTTTAAAAAGTTTCCGTTATCAGATGAAAAACTTTTTAAAAAGTGAAAAATGAGTTGAAATCCAGTCAAACTACAAACCTGCAGTGTAACCTGTGTCTGAGCTGCTGGACTCACATGGACTCCACAACTGCAGGAGGGTTGTTGGGGGTGTGTGAGGTTTGGAGGGGGGGTCAGTGTCTCGTATGGGGGAGGAGGAGGTGGGGGGTGTAGTATGATGTGATTGATGGCAGGACAGCTGAGCTCTGCTCTCCCTCCACCAACAGCTGCTGAAAATAGACTGGAGACACAGAGAGGACAGAGCAGAGACCTACCGAGGAGGATTTTCAGTAGAAGCGATCCACTGAACTGAAACCTGCTCGGACCGATGGAGTCTCTCCTGGTTTATGGTGAATTTAAAGGTGATTTTGTCAAAATGAACCTAAACCCGACCGTGAACTGTGTTCAAAGTCGCAGTCTAACCTTTAGACAGCTGGTTCAACCTTCTGATACATAATCATAATCTAATACAGAAATAACAAAACAATGAGGTTAAAACACAACAGCACTGAAACACAGTAAAAACACAGAACAACGAAACCGTTTTAGAATAGTGCGTTTTTAAGACAGATTTAAAAGCAGAAACAGAGCCGGCCTGCCATAGTCCGGGGACCCTGACTCCAAAGTCTTGGTCTCCTCTGGCTGTTAGCCTCGACTTGGGAATCGCTAACGGAGGATCTCGGGCTGTATTCAGGTTCGTAAGGGGTTAGCATGTTGGAGACATAATCAGGAGCCAGCTCCAAATGTGCCTTAATGTGATTAAAATCTAAAACGTACAGTGAACCAGTGTCGGGAGGCTAAAACGGGCGTCACGTGGATTCTGGATCACCTGAAGCTGGATCACGGGAGAAGTCTAGACCTTCAGTAACAGCTACAGATTCACGAGTGTAACTGGAGAAAGTTTTGTGAAAGCTGGTTTTTACCATGTTGCATAGAAATGGAAACTGATGTGGTTCTGTGGAAAGATTTGACCCAGAGGCAGCTTGGAAATGAAGAATAATGACGGGACAACGTCATTAAAAGCAGCTCCACCTTCACCAGCTGCGACATTAAAGCAGACTGTCGAGATAAAAGATAAAATCAGTGTGAAACTGTGTGGAGCTGCAAAATCCTGCCTGTGCTGTGTTTTAGTGTTTTCAGACTGGTGAGCTCAGACTGGATCAATTCAGCTGTCAGGGAGTCGGGCTGTTGGCCTCGGCGTTGAGGGTCGGGGCCACGGCGTTGAGGGTCGGGGCTTCGGCCTCGGTGTTGAGGGTCGGGGCTTCGGCCTCGACGTTGAGGGTCGGGGCTTCGGCCTCGACGTTGAGGGTCGGGGCTTCGGCCTCGGCGTTGAGGGTCGGGGCTTCGGCCTCGGCGTCGAGGGTCGGGGGTTCGGCGTGGGCGTCGAGGGTCGGGGCTTCGGCCTCGGCGTCGAGGGTCGGGGCTTCGGCCTCGGCGTCGAGGGTCGGGGCCTCGGCGTTGAGGGTCGGGGCTTCGGCCTCGGTGTTGAGGGTCGGGGCTTCGGCCTCGGTGTTGAGGGTCGGGGCCTCGGCGTCGGCGTTGAGGGCGGCGGCCTCGGCGTCGAGGGTCGGGGGTTCGGCGTGGGCGTTGAGGGTCGGGGCTTCGGCCTCGGCGTTGAGGGTCGGGGCCTCGGCCTCGGCGTTGAGGGCGGCGGCCTCGGCGTCGAGGGTCGGGGCTTCGGCCTCGGCGTCGAGGGTCGGGGCCTCGGCCCCGCTGTCGGCCTCCTCTGAACTTTGACCCCGACAGTCCTGTAAAGCGTCATGTGGACATGGACAGTAGAAAGGAAGGAAGGACCCAGATCCAGTTCCCTCTCTGCTCTGTGAAGTGTGTGTCAGTGTGAACAGAGAAAATCACTCTGGTTCCGTGTGTGTGTAATGATTACCATGTGTTGTACCCGTCAGCACACAGGAATGTTAAACTGAAGCCAGCCCCCCCTCACTATACACACTCCTACTAATACACTACACACACATTAGTTTAGAGCTGTGCGTCAGTTTGTCACTGCGTTTGCATCGTGTTGAACTTCTATTAAAGGCTCAGTTCGCCCGAAATAAAGAGTAACGGGAGACAACGGAGGAGGTGAAATTCTCAGAGCCGAATCCTTCAGCCTGACGCTTTGCTTCATCTCAAACGTCTGAATATCGACGAGCAGATTCACATGAAACTCACCGCAGATATTTCTGCTCATCTTCCTCAACCTTCAGCACTTTGGGGTTTAAGTGATAAAATGTTTTCTCTTTGTCATTTAGATTCTTCTCTCATTTTATCGCTGCTGGAAAAATGTAGATTCTCATGTTTTTTTTTAATTGCGCAGAGAAGAAATGTGTGTAAATGACTGTCTACAAACAACCCACAGTGCAAAACTCTCTGTGAACAATCCTTCCATTCAAGTGTCATGAATACCCCCCCCCCCTTTGGATGTCGTCTTATTCGGTATTTTTAGAAAGTCTTGGTCGTGCAGCAACAGGCTTTTTCCATTCGTGCGAACACGCTCACGATTCATAGACACTAAAGGAAAAAAGATTGATCGGGTGCCTGTTCCAGTAGTAATCGATTAATCAATGACTGGCACAGATCCCCGGCGGGTTCTGCGTTTCGACTTTATTTCATTCAGTTTGGTCTTTGTCTAAATGACGAACAGAGAGGACCAGAGCTCGTGCACACGTTGGTTCACTAGTACTCACCAGGACTTTGTGCAGCGCAGCAGCTTTGTAGGAAAATAAAACCTGCCGAACAAACGGCTCAAACATTTACTGACCTGCTTTAATGTGCAGGTTTCATTCTGCTCTGTTGTCTGGAGACAGAGTTCAGGTCCAGCAGCAGGACTGAGGGCCCGTGAAAAACAAACCAACACCAAAACCACAAAACGCCACCAGGACCAAAGACCTGCAGAGTCTGACGGCGTTCTTAACTGAGAGTTATGAATTAGTTTCTCTGTCTGATGACCTCTGAGTGCAGGGGCGTCTCCAGATCAGCCCGTCCCCCGTCCTCCCTCGCTGAGCTCAGACAGATGACGAGCTCATGTTTCCTGCAGGAGAAACCGCCAGGCTCTGAGGATTACAACTACTACTATACACCAGAAGAAGGGGGGGGCGTCCTGAGACACGGTCCGTCTGGTTGAGTCCCCCTCTCGGGCTGAAGTAGCCGCAGGCTGTGAGTTCAGGTGGGGATGTTTGTCCGGGACCCAGCCAGCGGAGAGCTGACAGAAAAACCCAGCAGCGAAGACCTGCCCTGCCGGGAAAGGACAAACAACCGGACGCTTCAAATGTTTGTCGGTGGCAGAAACATTCAGCGTAAATCAAAATGACGGCACAGAACCCATCATTCTCATGTCATGAGTCAAATAATGAGGCAGAGGTCGACTTTTAAAGTCGACCTCTGCCCCTTACGGTGATTTTCATTATTGATCAATCTGCCGATTATTTTCTCCATTAATTGTTCAACCGTTTGGTGGCCTCATCAAATGACCCCAAAATATTCAGTTTACTGTGAAGACAAAGAAAAGCAGCGGATCTCACGTGTGAGAACCAGGAAACGTCAAACGTTTGTCATTTTTGCTTTAAAACGGATTCATCTTTCCATCCACCGAGTGATTGATTGATTGATTGATTGATTGATTGTTTTAGCTTTACTCATCTTTGACTGATTGTATCATATTTCTTACTCACCGTGTGTATTTTTATCTTTCATTCCTCGGTTTTTCCTCTTTTTCCTCTTTTTTTCGCTTCCTGGCTGAAAGCGGCTTCTGTATTTTTGAGCGCTCTTGTAAGTTATTTCATCCAACACTTACGCGTATTTCTAGCTGTTGTCGTGACTCATGACGTCTTATGTTTAAATAATCGACCCCCCTCCCTGCAGCAGTAAACAGGTTTCTGTCCTCTGTTAGTGCAGAAATGAAAACAGGAACAGAAGCTAAAAAGTTTCAAACTGCATAATGAGTTTTAAATTTGTAATATTTAGTGATATAGTTGATACTTCCCAGTCCCTGTCTTACTTATAGCTGTAGCTGAAATGAAGCAAGAACACAGCGTATAACTAGTGTCGCAGGGCTGAAGGCTTTAGATTGTTCAGCAGATGAATAGTTTGTATTTTTACTCTTTTTGGTTCTTTTGTGTGGCGCTGACGTCAGTGTGTTTGTCCTTTGCGCCCCGAGGAAGCGTTGTTGCTTCACAGTCCGTTGTTTTTTTTTCCTCAGTCCTGTAAATGAAAGTTTCTACTGAGTGTGGGGTGAAAGGGGAGCCGGTCAGAGGTCAGAGGTCAGGTTCACGGCGGCTCCACGTTCAGAAGAAACGAGGTTTAACTTGGCGACAGTTGTCTGGAGGAAGTATGATGGTATGTTGTTGCGTTTTAAAAGGGTCAGGTCTTCTATGGATCAAAACCTTCCTCAATTCTCTGTGTCCAGTGTCTCCGATTTTTACTCTAACAGAGATCAGAACGTCTCTTCTACAGGTCACAACAACCTCTGTCTTATATCTGTGCCTAGAATCAGAATGAGGTTCCTCTACAAAGTTTTGTGCTTGAAAAGAAAACGTCCAGTTGCACCATCGGCGCTGAGACAACTAAAATCCATTCACCTGTGATGGACGTCTTCACGGGTTTCAGACGTCTCACAGACAAAACAACAGGTCTGTTAATTCAGTTGAAAACAGTCTCACTTCCTCAGGTTTCCTCTAAATGTCCGTCCGAACAACGAGCCTCTGGAAACCGGTCCCTCCAGACTCCTCACCCAGAGGAGCGAGATCACGACCAACTGTCCAGTTTGCAGGACCCTTCATCAGACACTGTACGAGACGTCGCCTCCTGCTGTTTAAGGTGCTTCATGGACGCGTTTTTCTGAAGTTAAACTTGCTAAGCTAAGTGTCCTACAAGTGTCCTAATGTTCCGACTCTGTGGGATCGCTGCAGGGCATTTGGGCCTCAGTCCTAAACCTTCCGGGATCTGCTGCTCTGACACTGGGGTCAAAACTCTGTCCCAGGGAATGCGGCGTCACTTACTACTGTCTGTGACAGACGCTTGGTTTGTCTTGTGCGTGTTTCTTTTGCTTTTTGTCATCGGTTTGTTCAGAAACCAGTGAAGAGCTGCTGGTTGCAGCCTTAAATCAGACGCACGTGAAGACGATAACTTCCGCCTCTGCAGACAGTAACTGCAGAGTAATTTATGGTCCTGGAGCCGTTTTCAGCCTCAGCTGTGGTGGCGTGGACTCCATCTGTTCCTCCGTCAGCTGCTGAACTCTCCCCACTGTCCGATCTCCTCTGGAGAACCACCAGCAGAGACTCTGGGTGAATCCGACTGTGCCAATTAAAACCGGACTCGCCTGAAGAGGCCGACGTACGCGCACGTGTGCACACGGTTTAACCGCTGCCACGTGTTTCTGGGCGCAGGAGCGTTCAGCCCCTGACGACACATTGTCTGTATAAACAAACAATAAAATCTAAATATCCCTCACAGCGTTTCACTGAGTAAAAGGAGGAACCTCCAGCTGCGACTCAACTGTACGAACGAGATGACAGTTGGTGAGAAAAGGCAGAAAACCGAGGAAACTTTTATCTTCTCCTCAGACTTGTTGCTTCGCACCGACGAGTCTTTTCAGATCAGATGCAGTTTTCAGGATCTCTCTCTCACGGCAAATGAACCAACGCCATCGGCTGATGAAGACTGAGGGATATGGTTGAAAGCTCTGGAAAAAGCTAACAGGTGGACCTTGATTTGGGACCATTCTCTCAAGTGAAAAATATGGGTCTGTGTGAGATTAGTCATTTAACGTAGTAGAATACAATAAACAGAAACAGAAAACATGTTGTACGTGTTCATGAAGAGCAATTTAGAAATGACAGTTTGCTGGATGCACGGAAATGGAGCCCCAAGGCCGTAGTACGGGTCTCACTCCGAAAGCCCTCAATACTCCATCTCCCATAATTCAACTGGATTTTCTCTCTCATCAGAGCCTCGCTGCCTGATAAACAGCCACGGTAGAATCTGCAGTTTTTCATATGGAGTTCTGATGTACAACTGAAGCAGGCGAGTTGTGAAGTGGAGAGAGTGTGTGTGTGTGTGTGTGTGTGTGTGTGTGTGTGTGTGTGTGTGTGTGTGTGTGTGTGTGTGTGTGTGTCTGTGATCTGCTGACTGTCACACTGCTGCTGCCTCATCATTAATGTTCAGTTTGACTCTGAACAACAAAGGTTCAGTTTGGTTACTATCACGACCCCCCCCCCAGGATGAGACAGACCACATGACGGAGGGGGGGGGGGTCATGAATGCTGCCTGTGTGTGGGAGTCAATGGGAGGAGGATGGTTGAGAAAGTGTGTGTGTGTGTGTGTGTGTGTGTGTGTGTGTTTGTGTGTCAGCTGTCTTCACAGTTGGTCTGAGGCATTTCAACCAACAGCTGGAGGGTCAGCAGAGCCGACACACACACACACACACACACACACACACACACACCAGTAAGTCAATGTGTGTGTTCTAACAGCGATGCTGAAGCTAATGGCTCATTACAACCATAACAACTAGGATAATATTAACGACACGTTTCATGCTGACACGTTGGTTCAGGTGAAGTGACCTGAATCCACTGAGATACCTAATCAACTTTACCTCAAGATGATCAATAAAAGGATAATGGTTTGTTTATCCTGCACACGTGGCTCATTTCTACCACACAATGGTAGAACAGCATCAGCCGAGGAAATGCAGTGACCGTCAACACTTTCTTCAGCACGTTGATGAGAGCATTTTTTTCCTCTTAAAACACCTTTGCTTTTGCAAGTGAGAGGAATATTGAAGCAATTTAACGCTCAGTGTTTAGCTGAGCAGCCTGAGACGCAAACGCTCACAGCAAGTCAACCTTTATGTTGATCTTTACGAAAACCTGTCTCATAGAAAGGTTCAGCACTTGAGCATCATTTTTCTTGCTCCCTCTGTTGAGGACGTTCTGTTTCCACCTCCGTCTGTTTGTTTGTCAGCAGGATTAAACAAAAACTGCGCTGAACTTGGTGGAGGGTCGGGGCCGGGTCCGGGGAAGAACCCGTTCCATAGTGGTGTGGATCCAGTCAAAGGGGCGGATCCGGGAATTTTTACCCCTTTCCTTAACTTTGCCAGATATTTTTCCACATTTTCCCCAGCGTTTGGCCTTGGCGGAGGCATGAGCTCTACTGCGTATCTTTTGTTTTTCCTTTATTTTGCTTCCAAGCTCTGCAGCGTCCGCATTAGGTCTCTCATGTCCCGCTGTAGCTGCGTGTGTGACGCTCTCAGCCGCGGTTTTCCCTCGTAACGCGCTCACGTCTCACGTTCCGATGTCACTGACCGGTGCGGTCCTAGTTTCCTGTGTGTGTGTTGCTGCCTGTCACTCTCTCGAGGTTTTGGACCCTCCAGCTGTTGGCTGGAAATGCACACTCAAGGCTTTAATAGGTCACAGGTGTGTGTGTTGTGTGTGTGTGTGTGTGTGTGTGTCTTTAAATAGCTCTGGTCTTTGTGAAGTTAAACACTCAGGGTTTTTCAGGATAAACAACAACACACTCATTTTAACAGCTGCTGTCCACCTGCTCTGTGTGTGTGTGTGTGTGTGTAATGAAATCTGAGTTACTTCCCTGCATTTACTGCATCAGTATTCAGGTGTGTTAAGAGCAGTGGTGATTTCAGCGGCTGATTAGTTGTAGTCCCGCTCCGAGCGCGGTTTCTGTTTCATGTCCCCTCGTGACATTTCCCTCTCAGCGGTTTGAGGCTGCAGCCGCTGCCGTCGCTGTTCTTCTAGTAAAACGTCGGTAGAAGCGGCAGCGTCGACGTGTAAAATCCATCTGCTGGCCAGTGCTTTTCAGTGGGGCGGTGGATGGATTTAGTCCGTGAAACTCTTTTACCTCCCTGAAGTGCTGATTACTTGTGTCAGCTCTGATCGGTGCAACAGGTCAACAGTCAATATTTATTCATCCATTCCTCCGTCTGTTTAGTTTTTAATCTGGTGACGAATTATAAAACAATTCGTCAAAGATTTCCTGATCAACAGTTTTTCATTAAATTAAAAATGAGCACAGATGTTTCTGATTTCAACACACTTTCTATTTTCATTTCACTGAGATGCCAAAGATGCAAAGACAATAAAACTTTGTTCTCACAGGTATGTGAGGCTAAACTCGGTGCTGAAGTGTTTATTTACAATGTGCATCAACACTTCATTAACCCTCAGTCTCCTATGAAAGTTTGATCTTCTCTAACTGGACAGAAAAAGCACGCTGTGTTTTTTGTCTCTGGACGTTCAGCCGAGGAGAGAAAGCGAGAAAACCTCCCACGCTGATGTTGACGCATCCGTGCCGCTCTGTGCCTGGTACTGACGAAGGAATAAAAGACCGCGAGACTCTCAGTCGGTCACAAACTGCTCAGCTTCATTCATACATTCGACCAATCTGCAGTGTCTCTGGATAGAGATACAGCAGTTCAGTTAATGACCAGCAGACTGATCCAGACTGACTACTCTAATGCAGGAAGTCTAGATTTGAGCGTTTTGGTTGTTTGCTGCCACAGACTGGATTTGCTCCAGAACCAAGTGCTGAACTTGATTATTTTTATTTCAGCTGTGACATGGATTTTTTATTGTGTTGGTTCACGAGTGGTTTTTAAAGTTTACAGCTTGGCTCATTGTGGGTTTCAGGTTTATCGGAAACAGATCCGTGGTGTCTTCAGTTCTCGAGTGTTGACTCATCCACCATCGATGTAGATTTATGTTATGAGGTGATGCCGAACCGTCCCTACTCATTTTGTCTACGACCTCAAACGGTCTCTCTGTTGGCTGCGTGGTGTCCTCTGGTGTTTCCTGCAGGACTGTGAAGAACATGGTCTGCTGGCTGGGTGGTTATAGTTCAGATGTATTGATCTGAAGACGGGAATATGTGACGGGCTCTACGCAGGCTTCGTGTAACCAACTTGACTTTCTGTTTCTGTGTGGGACGTGATTTTACTTGGCTGCTGGTAGTTTATCAGTCTTGGTGAACTCCTCGAGCTATAAATGGAAGCCTGATGGAGTTAGCACAGTTTGTAGGATTCAAATCTACACCCACCAGTAGAAAACACCAACTTCATAAACGGTGTTACTGAACGTAACCCAGGGTTTTGCAGAAAAGTGTGATGATGACGTTCTTGTCTGGTGATGTTGAAGAAAGCAACTGGAGAGAAAATGTTTCTATTCAACTAAACTGCAAATACATTTTGTAGGAAACTTGAATTTTAACCGGATCCCGTTTCCTCTCGACATAACCAGGAAATGTTGGTCATCTACGTATCTGACAAGTCACAAACACGTTGGTACCAAACGTATCGGTCAAATGTTCACAGACGACCTGTTTGTCATTAAACTGGTTTATGGTTCTGGTTTATGGTTCTGGACTCTCCCAGCCCCTGGTTCAGGTTCGGGAAAGATCCTGGTCTGGTTTAATCCAGAAAACTTTCACATTGACTTCAGACACAACCTGTTTATTTACATTGAACCAAGTCTTTCCCAAACCTTAACCACAGATGGGACTCTGGATGTGGACCTGGTCTCTGGTGGGACACTCCTGATCTTCGTACCTCCTCTATCCACCCCAACAACCGCCTCCAGTAGCTCTACATTCATTCATTAATATAAACTGAACTGAATCTGACTGAATCCAGCCAGAGAATACGTCGGTCGTTGCAGTTTAGTTTCATAGAAACGTCATTTCTAGGAGACGGGGTCTGGATAAAGACGAGCACACGGCTGCTCTCAAGAACCTTTCGCCGGGAAACACCTGAGCTGTCGTGCAGTTGTTAGTCCTGATCTAATTCCTGCTCCCCAGAGGGTGTTTTAACTCTACGCTCTGGACAAAAATCATCTGTCTGTTGTTCGGTCTGTGTCAAATTTTCCTGTTTGTGTCTGTAATGAACGACCAGGACTTCAGTCTGTTAATCTCCTCATTAATTCTTTCCCTCCGTCGTCATCATCTCTTCCTTTTCCACTCTCCCACAGACTCCTGTCTCCCTCCATCTCTTCCTCTCTCTGCTCCGCAGCCTCTCATAAAGTCGTTCTGTCTAAATGTCACATTACACAGTTTCTCCGTCGCCCTCAGGCCTGTTCGGATGGGGGTGGGTGGATGTGTTTGGACAGAGGGGGGCTGTTTTCTTCTGAAGCACTGCACTCCTATCAGGACTCCATTGTTGATCTGCAGCAGGGCGACCTTAAGCTGTTTGTTTGGTAACCATTGGCAACCGGCGGAGGTTAACGAACAGGACGGTTGCAGACAGGCGGGTTGTTGTGAAGGCGGCCGTGCACCAGAGTCCAGTCCTGATTTCACAGCTCTTTAGCTACAGAGTGTAAGAACAAAATCAGACTTTATTGATGCGTGAGAGGAACTTCACGTCACGGCAGAGCAGAGACTGACCCACAAAATCGAAAAAGGACTATTAGACTGAGATCCATAAATAATAAAAAGAGATATTAAAATACCTTCAACTGTGTATGAGAGAGTAGGTGACCTCCAGCAGCCATGAAGATATTAGCATCTGTAAGATCAGTAGAGAGACGTAGATATGTCTGAATAACGAATAAAATATACATCTATATAATACACTGTATCTGCAGTGTGCAGTATGTACAATCCAACGTATAATATAAAAATACAACAATAATATGTGATAGTGATGTGGTATTGTTATATAGCGATGTAAGTAATATAAAACGTAGCACGGACAGTGCAGGCCGAGGTTCAGGTCTGTTGTTGTTACGTTGTCCAACATTGAAGTCAAACAGTGGGAAGTGTTGAGGTGTTTGTGCAGTAACACACTCTGAGGCTTCACCGTTGTTATGTTTTGTCTGTTTGCAGTATTAAAGGCTGCCAATCAGTCGGTGTGATCCAGCCCCTTTTCCCCTCCAACGTTCATTTACATTTGCTGTCATTTCTGTTCCCGATCGACAGTGTGTCATGGCGCCGCAGGCCTGGTTGGGACCAACTGAGGGCTAAGCAACTTTTGTTCCCCTTCGTACCACACGGAGTGTGTGTGTGTGTTCAGTGTGTGATCGGAGCTCAGACGACCCTTACAGAAAAGAGAGGGAAGAACAAACAAACTGCAGCAGCTCCTGTTTCCTGGGGAAAGATTAGTGCAACGCTCCGATCACAACATTTCCTCTCTGAACATTGGACTGGACTAATCTCTGGACACCAAGCTTCCTCTGTGTGTGTGTGTGTGTGTGTGTGTGTGTGTGTGTGTGTGTGTGTGTGTGTGTGTGTGTGTGTGTGTGTGGGTTGCTGGGTTGAATAACGGTCATCTGAGCTCAGAGATGGAAAATA
Organism: Xiphias gladius; assembly: GCF_016859285.1. Taxonomy (NCBI): domain Eukaryota; kingdom Metazoa; phylum Chordata; class Actinopteri; order Istiophoriformes; family Xiphiidae; genus Xiphias; species Xiphias gladius. The sequence continues at coordinate 13,753 of NW_024401282.1, forward strand.
TGATTTCATGATTGTGAAAACACACACACACACACGCACTCGTCTCACATTAGTTATGAGGACGCTCAATGAGATAATGAATTCCCTAGCCCCTGACCCTGACCTAAACCTGGTTCTAACCCGAACCCTAAAACCAGGTCTGAACCCTAAAACAGATCGGTGCAGGTGTGAGGACCAAACAAAGTGTCCTCACTTTCCCCAAATGTCCTCACTCCATAACAGCAGAACTGGTCCTCACAAAGATAGAAGTACAAGTACACACACACACGCAATTTTCCACAAGGATCCAAAGTCAGGTCCAAATACTCGCGCACGCACACACACTCACACACTCACACACTCTCACTCACGGTGTCAACACACGCTGCAGCTGGAGGACGCTTCACAGTGTTGCAGTTTTAGCCACGTTAGCGTCGCGCCTCCGAGAGGAGAAAGTGGTCGAATAATTTAAGTTGAAGTGAAAGCAGTGAAAGGAGCTGAAGAGGGAGCTAAAAAAGAAGGTTGACATTTAAGCTCTGGAAGCACTTGCGGTTTCAGTGGAAGTGAATTTTAAGGAGTTGGAGAGTGGGTTGAAGTTCAGGCACTTCAGTTAAGTGTCAGCTGCAGTGAAATTGGCGAGTCGGCGGACGTCTAGGCGCTGAAGGGAGACGTACTTTAAACGAAATTTTAATGTCAGTTCTGGCAAAAATGTTGAGAGGAGTCGAGGCTTTGGTTGAATAAACAGCTCCCGTTGTCTTTCATCACGCGGTTTGCATGAACTCTGAACACGCAGCCAACAAACCGCCTCGAACGCACAGGTGATTTATTTTCTCGTGACGCGATTGGACGATCCATCAGAAACCTTAACTGTGCCCACTGAACTCGCCTCACAGGGGGAGCATGAGGTTTTCATCCGGCCTGATGTTTGGGTTTAAAGACGACACGATTTCACGTGGTGAAAACAACACAAGCCGACGACCTCCAACCACGGCTGAAAAGACACGGAGGGACAGATGCAGGGAGACTGATTTGTGGGTCTTGTTTTCGAGGTTCCCTTGAGTCACGACACTAAAAGTTGGTCTCAAAAAATTAGTTTTCAGTTGAGACAGCAACAGCTCAGGCTGACGGTGTTCACCCTCAGATTCCTGGATGTGTGTTTCTGTTGGTGTGCGGTAGTTTTAGGTGCGTGTTATTGTGTGTCAGTGTGTGTCGGTGTGTGTACATGTGTTTCCTATTTAAACTGACCTCATTCCTCAGAACCGGGGCTGAATGAAGTCATCCTGCAGCAGATCTGCTCGCCGCTGTCGACGGCTGAAACTTTCACATTACAACACACACACAGAGGAAGAAAAACTAGTGTCCTGACATCTGAAAGATAAACAATGTGAAGCCGTGAACTTTTATTTTGGCCAGCAGATCTAAAGTTCTTTAGAACAGGAAACCGAGACACTTGAGCTGATCACAAAACGTTAAAGAACAGCAGTCGGTCGAGCTGCGATGATACTGGTTTTCAGCTCAGCCCAAACGCTCGGATACGGGCGCTCGGAGTGCACCGAGCTGCTGGCAATCACGGCAACAATACAGCTGATCCGCGTCGCGTTTCTGGTTTATCTGGCCGACAAACACGAACAAAGAGCAGATTCAGACTGAAATAGCTCAACAGCCACTGGATGCACTGTGATGAAATGTGGTTCAGCGCGGCTGAAGACAACCAGCCTCGTTCTGTAGTTAAGTTTGGTTTTGTTCAGAGGTTATGAGGTTTCCCCATATCGCAAAAAAAAAAAAGTCCCGGTAGCTCATTAAAAATGATGGAGGACTGTGAGGTTTTTAAAAACAGGCAATATCGTCTGTCGCACAACATTTGATTGAACTTTCTCCCCGGCATTGACTCAGTATGTGTATTGTGGTTCCATTCACCGTGACTCAGATTTTGCTGCTTTTCCAGCCTTTGAAAACAATTACAATTTAGTTTGGTTAATACAGGCTGTTTAATCACACCGACAAACTCTTTCTTTCTGTGGGAGGAAACCACAGCACCTGTAACTGAAACCCTATAAAGCTGCGTTTCTCTGTTAAACCAAGCAAGTGCACTTTCTTCGGGTTTTCGAACAATAAATAAATACCAGCTAATTTGCTCTGGATTTACTCATTTCCTTCGCTGTCACTTATTTTTACTGTGTGATGTTTTTAAGAAAAGGTGCCGCCTTCACCTAAACACCTGGTTGCCATTTTGTGTGCGCGTCTCATTCACCAACTGACATAATTTTCTGTTCCCTTGACTGGACAGTTTACTCGACATCTATGTACAGTATAGACGGACCCGCTGTGACGCTTGTCCACGAAACCGATGGATGTCATGAACAGCTTGTATTTTTTTCTTGCCCTTCAGTTCACCCGTCACACATTCAAGTGAACGGAGAGCTGTTTTAGATCCAGTCTGGGCCCAGGATCACCGGTATTTATGCTTGTTGTAGCGTCTGATTTTAGTCAAATTGGTAGTAAATGAAAGATGTGAAATATAATGAAAAATAAAGGTATTGATACAAAGGTGGTGACAAAGTTGTAATGAAACAAACATGAAAAGGCTTTGAACGGCTACCCAGAAAATAAGCTCAGATGGTGACTGAATGTATGAACAACCTCCTGACCTCCCCTGTTTCTCTCAGACTCCAAAGCCATCGTGGACGGGAACCTGAAGCTGATCCTGGGTCTGATCTGGACCCTGATCCTCCACTATTCCATCTCCATGCCCATGTGGGAGGACGAGGACGACGAAGATGCCAAGAAACTGACCCCAAAACAGCGTCTGCTGGGCTGGATCCAAAACAAGGTGCCCCAGCTCCCCATCACCAACTTCCACCGAGACTGGAGGGATGGAAAGGCACTGGGAGCACTGGTGGACAACTGTGCCCCGGGTAAGGATGTGATCACACATTAATCAATAATCAATTATCATAAAAAATCAGTTAAAACTGGAAATGGATGAATTTTCTGAATAAAATTTAGATGTTGAAACGTACAGTTGAAACCGTTTAGATGTGTTGACATGTTGACTCATGAAAAGTTTGTAAATATCCAGCAGTAACAGCTAAAGTTGAAACACTAAAGGAAGTTGAAGTGGCCGTTTAAGGAGAGGTGCTGACAGGGGTTGAGGTTTCAGTTTAAGTTTGAGCACTGAATAAAACTGAAGACTGAGTTTATGTTTAAGTGCTGAGTGAAACTGATTTGAAAGTGCTGAAAGGAATTAAAGATCAAGCTGATGGTTTAGCAGTGAAAACAGACAATCAATTGAAGTGACAGTCCTGAAAGGAGTCAAAGTGTCAGCTGATATAAAAGCACACAGAAGACTGGAAGATGTTGTTAATGTTTAAGCAATGTTGAAAGGAGGTGAAGTGTCAGTTGAAGAAAAGGTTCATGCAATGAAAGGAGTTTAAGTGTCAGCTAATGTCAGGGTGCTGAAAGTGTTAAAAGAATCAGATGAAGTTCAGGCAGTGAATGAAGTTTAAGTGTCAGGTGAAGTGAAAGTTCTGAAGAAAGTTAAAGAATTATTTCAAGTTCTTGTGAAATAATTAGCATAGTTCAGTTCATAGTTTGGCAATAAACTATTTCAAGATTGCAGCCGAAATAGTTCAAAGACATTTAACTTGATGTGTTGAATCTTTCGAGCTTGTGAATTTGAAGCTTTTTGCAGTTTAAGTGCTAAAAGGAGTTTAACTCTCAGTTCAGATGAAAGTGTAAAAGGAGCTAAAGTGTCGATTGAAGTTCAAGCACTGAAAGGAGTTGAGGTGAAAGTGGAAGAGCTAACAGAAGTGTATTTTTGAATAATGCCTCACCTGATACGTTGAGAACTGGTGTGTGTGTCTTTTCTTAGGTGGAACATCAGTAACTCTAAACTGCACATTTGTTCTTTTACCAGAGGTATTTCAGTGAAAATGGAGACCAAACGGAGGAGTACATGTGACCACTCGGCCTTTTGACCCCTTAGCAAAACACATTCCACAGACAGCTGAGGAATGGAAGACGGGAAAAGAAGCGCTTAGGAACATATTGTCAAACAAAGTCTTGTACTGACATACCCGTGAGGACTCTCAATGACATAAACCATTTGCTCCAACCTAACCCCAATCCTGACCTAAAACCAAGTCTGCACCCTCAAACAGCCCTTTGAAGAAGTCAAGACCCGATCAATCGTTCTCATTTTCCCGTCTTTCCAAAATTTCTCAAAAATACATTTACTTACAAATAAATGTCCCCACTTCCCCAAATGTCCTCAAGACGTTAAACTCGACCTGGGCCTCACAGAGACAGAAGTACAAGCTCACTCACACTAATTGGCCTCCCAGATTCTAGTCCTCAGTGTGTGGGTTCAGTTAAATCCTCTTATCAGCTTTATGAGGGCCTGAGTGTCAGTGTCAGTGTTATGCTTCATGTGTTAACAGGAAACTCTTCACTGCTTCACTGTTTCCTCCGAAAAGGTAAAAAGATTAGTGGCTTAAATCTGCAGTTTATCGGTGATAGTTTGGAACAGCAGATGGATCAGAGGGTTTGGGATCAGACTGTTGATGTTTTCTGCTCTGACCATTACGCAGAGAGATGTAGACATTTGACTGGTCAGCGTAATCAGCATTTATTATCAGCTGCAACAGGGTGATTAAGTATTAAAGTTCAAATGTTTCTGAAATGAGAATTGTGTTTGATACTTTCAGATTTAATTCAGATTCAAATTTCGTCTGTTTTATTCAGGCAAATATGTTTTACTTCTGTTTGTGTTCGGACATCGTTAAACAGTGGTGCATTTAAGAAGTTCTGCTTGTAGAAAAATATAGAAAATATAGAGAAAATACAGGGTATCGTGTCGTCTGCAGCCAGATTTTTGAGAAAAAATCTGAACACATTGTTCCATAGTCTCATTTTACTGTGTGTCAGCTGTTGCCAAAAATCTGCTTCTTATCAAGTTGTCCCTGTCTCTAATGAAGTACCAGTTCTTTTCATAAAACAAATGGAAAAATCCGCAGATTCAGAGAGACTATTTTAAGCTGCTGCTTGTAGAAATCAACTTGTCTGAAAAAATGTCCCGTACATGAGATAGAATAAGAGAATCAGGAAAAATAAACTTGATTTAAAAAAAAAAAAAAAAAAAAAAAAGAATCTCAGAACAAGTTGATTTACAGAGGAAACAAGTCAAAACGTTCTCACTTCACTGGCAGATTTTTTCACTTGTTTTAACAAAAGAGATTTTTGCAGTCTTGCAGTTTTTGGCTGCATCGTGCTACAGTTACCATGAAAACATCGTAACTGACTATTGTTAAAGCTGCATCTGCATCTCCCTCTGCGCTGCCTTCAGGTCTGTGCCCAGACTGGGAAACATGGGATCCCAGTCAGCCGGTGGAGAACGCCAGAGAAGCCATGCAGCAGGCTGACGACTGGCTCGGAGTGCCACAGGTAACATTTACCCGTCCACACTAAACAAACACACTCGGTATGCCAGCAGTGTGTGGCTTCGTCTGCGTTTACATGTCCCCTTAATTAGGTCTGTAACTGCAGATTGTTTTTAGCAGTTTATAAATGTGTCGAATAGGTTACAACCTCAAAAATGCGACGATCAATTAGAGAAAAATGATGGAGCGAAAGTTAGAAGAAGCTGTTTGTGCCAATTCATTTTGAAAGAGCAACGGCCAATGGTGTTACTTCATCACTCGCTCACTCACTCACTCACAGACATTGGCATTTATAGAGCTGTCCCGGCTTTTGCTGTCCAGCCAAAAATATTGTACGCTTCGCTTTTTTTTGCCTTATCGTACATTATCTTGTTAAGCAGTTGTTCAAAATCAAATGAAGTACATAAAATACTTCAATTGGCCTATAAAATATCTGCTTACTGTTGGTTTTTAAGTAAAAATCCTGCTGACTTGACCTTGGTAATCTCAGTCAAACAAGATGAAGCTTTAACAAGGAAAAACGCGGAGAAGCAAATAACATTTCTACAAGTAGATACTGTGTGTTGTTGTGTGTAATCGGTTATTTGACAGCAGTAACAGAACAGGAGTTTTGCTGGGGTCCTACAGGCAGCTTCGGGAACTTTCCTCTCACATGAGTTAAATGTGGATCTGGTCTATTTCCAGACTGCAGACGGATCAGCAGCTGAAATTAGCAGCAGTGTGGGGGAGACACAGCGAAGACAGTAATTCAGTGATAATTGAAACTGTCCAATCAGAAGATATATGATTGTTAACTGTCCACTTGTTAGTCGAAGACATAAAGTCATATTTTCCATCTCTGGCGAACCCTCCTGTGTTAAACTGTCTGTGTTAAATGGTGATGTGTTTTCAAAAGGTACAAGAAGGGAAACAGATGTTTTTATATTTAATGAGAACAGCAGAGTTTCTGGAAGTGAGTTGGAGGAAAACTCCATTAATTTCTCCGATAGATTTGGTCTCACAGCTGGATGAAAGTCCAGATGCTTGTTTTTACCTGCCGCGTGTCTGCAGGTCGGTGGTGAATTAAGGCCAAAGAAAAGATTCTCTCCTGTGTCGAGTTTTCTACATCTAAAGAAGTCTCAGCTATTTCCACAGTTTGGACTCCTCGTGTATCATCATCACAGCTGAGATTCAGAGCTTCAGTTTCTGTGAAAGGCAACACACTTATGAGCTTTTGAAAAACCCAGAAGGTGTTTCAACAACACGTCCTGCTGTTCTGGAGATTTGACCATAATCCTCAAACACTCTTTGAACCATTTGGATGAAAAAATGCTCTGTCTGCTGCAAGGTAAAAAAAAAAAACCTTTATTCAGTTTCCCTGGTTGTGGCTCTAATCCAAGGATGGTAGCATGTAAATGAAAATCACCTCACTTTATTTGTTTGGCAGCTTTCATGTAAAAATTGCAGCTCATATATTTATATTTGAAAACACAAGTTAACTTTCGGCCCCTGTGCGCGTCCTGTCGATAAACATTTAATTGATGGTGTGCAACACACAAGAAGCAGGGCTGAGGGCAAGTATTTCCTCTAACTTCTCCTCTGAAGACATACTTTCATCATTTGTATTCATTTTCTTTCGGACATTTTGGACACTTTGCTGCTTTACAGACTTCGACTGCCTCTGTACTTGCACTTCGGTAAGATTTAAATGCAGGACCTTTACTCTGAAGGGAGTATTCTGGCATTGCGTTACTGATGCTTTTACTTCAGCGGAAGATTTAAAAGCCTCTTCTAATGAACGACAGGATCCATTAGAGGAACAGCTGTTTATCATCTAACAGACCTTTCATGTGTTTTACAGCTGCTCCACAATCAAACTCACGACTGTGCCTCCATTACTGAGTCTTGTTTGTGTCATAAGGAGCAGATTTCCTGATCAGATATGACTCAGGAAACCATTCGCCTGCTCCAGTTTCTCTTCCATTATTGATTTTGGACTCAACACAGTCAGATCTGATGTCAGTGGAGCACTTTCGTATTATTTGTTCATGAAAGATATTCAGTGACTTTAACGAGCCTCTTTTATGTGTTTTTGGCAAAAAGCTGTCTTTAAAAACCAGTTTCATGTTTATTATCAGGATCATCTACAGCTGTAAATGATGCTTTAACTCCCTCGATCTTCTGCAGGTGATCGCTCCAGAGGAGATCGTCGACCCGAATGTGGACGAGCACTCTGTGATGACCTACCTGTCTCAGTTCCCCAAAGCCAAACTGAAGCCCGGCGCCCCCCTGAGGGCAAAGACGCTGCATCCAAAGAGGGCCAAAGCCTATGGACCAGGTGAGGAAACAAACACGGCACCAAACTCCATTCCAAAAGTGATCATTTTAAATCAACTTTTATTAGCTACAAGTAAAAAACAGCTTTCTGCAGTGTCCATGTTTCCAGCTGGGAAGGTTTGAATTTTTATAAAGTTAACTCAGACCAAACACAGGTCAGTACCTAAGGTTGGGCTATCCAGCCATGCTCAGGTGATTTAACTGATGAGGGATTCCTCCCCTATACTGGGAGATAAACTGGGCAGGTCTGGCAGGGGAGTACAGGGGGGACTGGCTTGCTGCTTCTAGCAGTGAAAATATTACCTGTGGGGTTCCCCCTGGCTCTGTTCTTGGTCCTTCACTGTCAATGCACACTGTGTCAAGTTATCCCTGATTCCAACACTTCTCTTTGCTGTTACGTTGATGATAAACAGATATGTTTGTGTACAAATTCATCAGACCTGTCATCATACAACTCACAAGTCTCACAAGACACATATGATACTAGATTTACTAAGACTTTTACACCTAGCTAATTCACGTAAATTAATTTAAATCTTAATGACATCAGGCAGTGTGTATTTTTCCTTATTGTATTTTTATAAACTTTTAAATATTTTTAACTTTATTTCTGTTATTGTCCACCTCATTTGCAGAGGTGGAGAATTTTTGTGCAAAACAGACCATAGCAAACCGGGTGACCTTATAACCTTAAATATATGAGCGTCCTCCGTTAACGTGTCTCCACTGGTTATCCCCACTAAAATGTATATTGAATAAGGAGAGAGGTGCACCTTGCAAAAAATTGCCACAGTACAATGACACATGCTGATTTTCCACCCTATGAGTCTGTCTGAAAAATGCACTGCATGTGTCACATCTGAGTCTGAAATACAGGCACAAAGACGGCGCTGATTCTTATTTAAATTTCTCCAAACAGCAACACGAATTTAGCCATAGGTCAGCTGAGGAGCGTTGTCAGGCTTGCACGGGCTGAGATAAGATGGTGGACTCTTTGGTTAAAATAAAAACCTGCAGGCTGTGGTCCCTCCATGGTACAAGACTAACCATATGTAACTTTCAGGAAGAGTCTGGCCTTTGGGAAAATTTCAGGGAAATTAGCCTATTTGTCCACATTCAGACAAGTTTTAATATCAGTCAATCCCAGCAGACCTGAATAACTGAAATGATATTCAGCATTTCTTGTTATTTTGCAATAATTAGCAGTGAACTGCAAGTCAACAGGAAAAAACATATCTATATCTCTATAGATATAGAGATATAGATATGTTTTGACTGAAGCTGAGTTTTGACGTTTGGTCTAAAGTTTGAAATATTTTACTGCTATTTGAATGATTTTTAAAACATGTTTGAGTCCTTGATTAAATTTCTGGCTGTTTATGAAATGATATCAGAAATATCATTACTGTCTCACATTTATACAACGAGCTGCTTCATCACGTCTCTCAGGTATTGAACCTCGAGGTAATATGGTCCTGAAACCAGCAGAGTTTCTGGTGGAGACAGTCGAGGCCGGACTGGGTGAGGTTCTGGTTTATGTGGAGGATCCAGAGGGACACACAGAGGAGGTGGGAACTCACGCTCTTACATTAGAGTTAATGCTGAACCTGAGTAGGTTAAATCACGCTTCACTATGTGCTCTTTGTGTCTCACTCAGGCCCGAGTGATCCCCAACAACGACGTGAACAGGACTTACTCTGTGGTCTACCTGCCCAAAGTGGAGGGGCTTCATAAAGTAAGAAAAACCTACTAATTATAAAATATCCGTTACGATGTTTAAAACAGCTGTAATCATATAGTGTGAAGGTCCAGTCATTTCACAACTTAAGTCAGAAGTTCCCAACCTTATTTGGTCTCTGGATTTAAATTTTAGCTCTGAAAATGTTCATTCATTAATTCAGTTATTGAAAATAAAACCAAGTCAATATTATTTAAACAGCCCAAAATCAAATTCACAAATCTCAAATTTGTTCCATATTCAGATGTAAGTAAGAAAGCTGACAGGCCTGTGTTTTTCCTCCTCGGCCAGGTGAAGGTGCTGTTTGCTGGGCAGGACATCGACAGAAGTCCCTTCATGGTGAGTGTTTCCAAGGCCATGGGCGACCCGACCAGAGTTCAGGCCCGCGGGCCGGGACTGCAGCCGATGGGGAACGTGGCCAACAAGCCTACATACTTTGACATTTACACCGCAGGTAATCGGTCAAACTGAAACTCATTAGTACTGTACCCTGTCATGACTTATAAAGGAAAACTGAAAACCATTCAGACAGAGCTCTAACCGTTTGAATTCAAGTAAATTCATCTGTGAAATATCCAAGGACAAGCAATGTCTGTCACATTCCCCTTTCAGTGTTTAAAAAGTTCTGTTGTCTGTCTGTATGTCCACCAGGGGCGGGTGCTGGAGACGTGGGCGTCATCATTGTGGATTCAAACGGCCGGAGGGATACAGTGGAGATTGTCCTCGAAAACAAAGGGGACAGTATTTTCCGCTGCACCTATGTTCCCGTCCTGGAGGGGCCTCACACTGTCTATGTGACCTTTGCTGGGCAGCAGATTCCCAGAAGCCCTTTCACTGTCCACATCTCTGAGGGTAGGTGTTACACATTTATGTCTACCTCAGTGGACACGTACATTTTCTGACCTTATCTTGATCAGGTTGGTGTCCGTATGTCCTTGAAAAGTTTTGAGATCTAAACTTAAGCCAGAATTTTCTTACAGCTTAATTTCCAGGTAATAATAAAAAGATCTTGGAATGTCTTAAATTCAGTTTCTGAAACTTGCAGGGATTCAATATTTATTCTGTACATCATCTAATATAATCAGCCTAATGAAGGTTTTGACCCTCCCTTTTGTAACATCACCCACCCCTTCCCGTTTATTTCTAATCTCACATTGAACTCTTGTCCAGACTGACTGATTAAAGAACTAAAAGATTTTGATTTCCATAACATAATGAAACCTGAAGCTCAGTCTTGGTCCAGGTCTGATGGGACAGTCAGTGCTTGCTCCTCAGTACTTGGTGATATCGGCTGAAGCTGTTCGCTCTCGTGGTTTCGGGCTGGGGTGTTAGACCTTCTCCTGGGTGCTTTACTGGTCTGCTGGCAGAGCTGTGGACAGTTTAACAGACAGGGGCAAAAAAGGCCCTTATCTTTGATGTGAGATCTTTGATTTAGGACGTGAGTTAGGACTTGATTCAGGCTTGTCTGGCTTGACTTGCCTTGGTACTAATCATTCTTTGATTTGGGGTTATCCAATCTTGACTTGAGACAGGACTTAGGACAGGACATGCCTGTCTTGACTTAGAATTTGCCTTGGTACTTGTCTATCTTTGACTGGGATATCCAATCTTGACTTGTAACTTGACTTAGGACAGGATATTTTCTGTCATTTTGTGACATACGCCTGGACTTGCCTATCTTGATTTGACTTGACTTTGTACTTGAATTACTTAGGGATTGCCAGTCTTTATTTTGGACTTGACTTATGCTGTGACTTGGGACTTACTGTCCTGATTC
>NW_024401283.1:0-28751 GCF_016859285.1 Xiphias gladius
ACACAGAAACTGCCCCGTGGTTTTGTCGATGAACAGGGAGAAACTCTCCTTCCTGGCAGACGAATCGACAAAGATGCTCGGGACGTGGAGGCAACTGTAGCCATCGTGGAAGGGAATATCTTTGGAGCGGATATACTGTTTGATATCTGTCACCGTGATGGGGCTCACAGGGAACTCCACAGTAGACTTAGCGTCTTTTTTATAGGTCCTGATCACAGTGTGTGCCACGAAGTAGCCTGCGCCCCGACGCCTTGGGACACATGGAGCCTCAGGAGGCCTGTGAATGAGCCTGTGAGTGACAGGTCTCAAACACAAGGACGAAAAATGTCTTTGGAGGAGAAACTTTGGGTCTGCCACCTGCAGGAGACAGGCGGTGCCCTTCAGCAGCAAGCTCCTCCACATTAGTTACCGGGTTAGGACATTGAAACCGCAGCAGACGTGAAAATACGAAGGAATATCAGCCTAACACATGCAAAAGTTGCAAAGGTCTTGGGTGACCTGGATATTTAGAGAAAGGAGAGAAAGTGATGAAGAAAACCGTTGTTTCTTTTACCATACAGACACAAACGATACACAAAACTCAGCGTGGAGGCGCATGAAAGCCGTATATATAAATAAATTAAGTTTAATTTAGAAAAAAAACAAAAAAACCCCACACTTAAAAATTCAACTTACCGCCTCTGTTACCTAGCCTCATTTTCTTCCATGCTCCTCTGACCCGGGCTTTTCGGTGCGTATTCAAAACAAGTTCGTGTGAAACATACGGCGAAAAGGTACTGCAAATGTATTTTGGTTGCACATTTTAAAGCTTTCTTTGTACATTTTATAAAATTAAAATCATATTCTCATTTTATAACAAACTAGATCTCATTATTGTGTAGTTTTTTTGTTTTTAAGGATTTTTAAAAAATTTGTTTAAAAAGATAAAATCTGTTATGTTTCACTCCGGAGCCTGTTCTGGACACACAGCGCTATACAGACGCCATTGAAGTCGTCCTCTATGAATGTTAGAGCTGTTTAATGCGCTCAGCAGGTTTGCGTTTGTCGGACGGTTTCCACGGTAATTGAGTTACTAGCTGATAATTAACTGACGGTTAAAAGATGACGGCCAGAGGGACGCAGAGTCGCTTCCTGAGAAGTGTTCTTCAGAACGGGGTCGGTCGCTACGTCTGCCAGCTCAAACGGATCTCTATCATCTTCTCCAAGAACGCACAGAGCTCGTTGGGAGTCAGGTACAATAACAACAATGATAATAATAATCATCATCATTATTATTATTATTATTATCAAAAGTGTATTTTAAGGTGATAAAGGTCATATGTACACTCACTGAGCACTTTATTAGGAACACCGTACTGATAGTGGGAAGGGCCTGCCTTTGCTTTCAAAACAGCCTCAGTTCTTCGTGGCCTGGATTCCACAAGATGTTGGAAACAGTCCTTTGAGACTCTCGTCCATGTTGACATGATTGCATCACACCTTTTCTGCAGATTTTTCAGCTGTACATTCATGCTGCCAGTCTCTTGTTCTACCACATCCCAAAGGTGTTCCACTGGATCCAGATCTGGCGACTGGGGAGGCCACTGACGTCCACTGAACTCGTTGTCATGATGATGAAACCAGTTTGAGACGACTTTTGCTTTGTGACATAGAGCAATATCATGTTGGAGGTAGCCATTAGATGATGGTAAACCGTGGCCATAAAGGGATGCACATGGTCAGCAACAATACTCAGATAGGCTGTGGCATTCAAACCACGATCGGTTGGTATTAAGGGGCCCAAAGTGGGCCAAGAAAAAAAAATCCCATTATTCCCACAAGTTGATGACATCAGATGTCGGTTTGTCGATCAACAGTCCAAAACCCAGGACGTTCGGTTTGCAGTGACATTAAACAGAGAAAAGCAGCAAATCCTCAGAGTTCAGAAGCTGGAAGAATTTTTGGCATTTCTGCATGGAAAGCGTACTGAAAGACTGACCTGACTATCAAAAAAGTTGGTGATTAAATTTCTGTCAGTCGAGTAATTCATTCATTCCTTAACCATTTGTTTCAGATGTTTGTGGTTATAGGGGTAGTTATGTTTCCATGCATCGTCTTGAAGAATGGGGAAACCATTTACCATGATGACTGGTTTCTCCCACATTTGTCTCGGGGGCCTGTCTTGTTACGTTTCAGGCGATGGTGTGTCTGCCGGTCTGACTTTGTAGAGCCTGATCTGATGTGTAGTGAGATTCATGAATTTAACACATGCCAGTCTCTCTCTCTTTTTTTTCTTTAGAACCGTAAAAACAGAGTAGGGATTTCTGGCACAACTTCACATACTTCCATGGTTCATCAAGACGGGAAAAAATCTGAAGGGGTTAAAAGTCCAGCAACAAAAGAACAAGTTTACTTTGCAACTTCTTTACTGTAAAAAAAGTCTGGTCCACCATTAAAAAGAAACATTCATTGTCGGTTAATAATTAAATCACAGTGAACCAATTACCAGTAAGTTATAATAACATTAAATATAATCATAGGCCTGTCAGTGAGGTCACATGGTTTTCCTGCAGAATATCATTGTAAATTACAGAAGCAGCTCCTGTAATTTACCACAGGCTAAAATGCCATTTGGAAGGACAACTTTTATTATGTGACATTCATCCTGTCAAAATATGGCTTAGTTTTGTTTAAATTCAAACTTAAAACAAAATAGTTTATAAAAGATACTGTACCAGTGCATCCACTTAATAACAGACCATGTTATACAGTAGTAGTTATTTTGTTTTATTCAGAGAGGCTGTTATATGCAGAAACATGATTGAATTATTTGATTAAATTTTTTATTAAGTTTCATTGGGGGGGGCAGAGATAGGAGGGTTTGGGGTAAGGGGAAGGGGGTGAGGGTGATTGAGATGGGGGTAAGGGAAAAGGGGTGAGGGAAATGAAGGAAATATAGAGGGGTAAGCGAAGGAGGGTGGGGGTGAGGGAGATAGAAGAAATATAGAGGGGTAAGCGAAGGAGGGTGGGGGTGAGGGATAGAGGAAATATAGAGGAGTAAGCGAGGTAGGGAGGGTGGAGAGAAGGAGACGCTGGGGGAGACAGGGAAGGAAGGGGGCATGGGGGAGAAGTGGAGAGATGAATGGGTGAGGAGGGAGCTACTGTTGTCCAGCCTGAGCTGAAAAACCGGCAGCCTCCTCCATCTTGCTGTTGCTGTCACACTTCTTTCTCTTGTGCAACCAGCTCCAACGACTCCACTTTTTCTCCATCTTCTCCTTTTCTTTGCTTTGCTTCTTTGCCTTCTCTGATTTCTGTTTCTCTTTTCGTGCCTCCTTCTCCTCCTCTTTTTCCTTTTTCTCCATCTTCTCCTCTTTTGTCTTCTTCCAAAACCAGAAATGTCGGCTCTTTTGTGTTTTCAGACAGAACTCCTCCAGTACTTTGTACTCTGACTGCAGTTCTTCTTTCTCCATTTCCAGTGCGTTATGCACTTTCTGCAGTTCGTCCTTCTCCTCTTGGAGTTCATTCTTCTGCTTGTGCAGTTCTGTCTTCTCCTCTTGGAGTTCTCTGTTCTGCTTGTGCAGTTCTTTGTTCTCCTCTAGGAGTTCTTTGTTCTGCTTGTGCAGTTCTTTCCTCTCCTCTCCCACTAAATCCATTATTATCTGCACTTGTTTCTTCTCCTCCTCCATTACATTCATCATTTTCTTCAGTTCTTCCTTCTCCTCTTGGAGTTTTTTGTTCCGCTTGTGCAGTTCTTTGTTCTCCTCTATGAGTTCATCGTTCTGCTTGTACAGTTCTTTCCTCTCCTCTCCCACGAAATCCATTATTATCTGCACTTCTTTCTTCTTCTCTTCCATCACATACATTGTCATGTGCAGTTCATTCATCTCCTCTTTCAGTACTTTGTTCTCTTCTCGCAGATCTTTCATCTCCTCTTGCAGTACTTTGTTCTCCATCTGCAGTTTTTTCTGCCATTCCTCCTGTATTTTGCCAAAACTCTCTTCTCTCTTGGCGAGCTCCGATCTGAACTTCTCCTCCAGAGCGTTGTACTTGATCTTCCAAGCTTCCTCATTCAAGAGGTTGTCATCATTTGGAAGGCCCTGAGGGGCAGCGTCCACGAATCTTACCCTTCTTCGTGGGTTGTTTCGTCCGGCCATGGTGGGATGAGCGTTACCAAAGGCATTTCGCTGAATTGAGAGCTCATCGTAGCGAAATGTTTCAGCTCGGTCAGGATTCGGACGGCCCTGAGGGGCAGCACGTGCAGATTTTACCCGATGTTGTGGGTTCTTTCGTCCACGAAAGCTATTTCGGTGAACGGGGAACTCATTGCCTTCATATCTTTGAGCCTCTCGTCCATTACGATGTGGATGGCCCTGAAGGACTTCATCTGCAAATCTCACCCTTTTTCCTGTGTTTCGTTCTGCCATTGCAACGAGAAACAAAGATGATGCAGAGGTGTGAAGCGGTGGCCGATTGTTGGTACTGCACTTGCCTGTAGTAGACTGTAGTTATCCGTAGATATACGTAGTAGTCTGTAGACTGCAGGTGTGTATGTGTAAGAGGGTCTCTGTTGTAGATTCTGACCGTAGAAGACTGTGGTACACGATACTTGTGTGTAGGAGATATGTTACTCTGTTGAGTTTGGAGGTCTCCTTAAAGGTTGTAAGGGTTCTAGAATGCCGCGTCACGGAAGTTTTTGTCCTTTGAAGTCTGAAGTTCTAGAATAGAATGCCGCATCAGACTTTTTTGCCAGTGAAATCTGACAGCTTTTTTTGTTTGTTTGTTTGTTTTTTTGTTTGTTAGTTTCTTTCCTGTAGATAAAAGTGTGAGCGATATTCCGAGTGACACTGGTTACGAAAAGTCCAATTAATTTTCCCATAGACAGTGTTTTGTGACTGACAGCTGAGGCACTTTTATAGCATGGATCTACATGGAACTTTCGTGGCTGGATCATCGATATAAGAGATAAACAGCTGTTTAAGAAAATATCTGGTTCTTACTGAAGTGATCAGTAGAGATTGTAACTACAACCCCAGAGAGCATTTCAACAAGCAAGATTCAATCACCGAACAGAAAAAAAAAAATATTATTCCAACTTGGGAGTGTTGACACATTCTTCCAAGCGGTCAGCCCTAGGGCTAATCTTGCAGACACAGCAGATAAATAGCCTGAAGTGCAGCCATTCTGCCAACAGTTTGCTGACACGTCTTTGGTTCTTTTCACAAGCGACAGATATTGTTGCAGTTAGAAACTTACCATATCTCTGACTCGGAATTTCAAGTCGGAGGCTGAAGTGAACTGTTTTTCCTACTCGGCTGTTTGAAATTGCAGTTTAAATATAGATCAGCTGTAAAATTAATTTAATTAAATAAAATTCTGTTACATGCACTGTTAATGGCAGGTTAAAGCTAAAGACTAGACTGTGTCAGGATCTGTATTCATTTCCTGTTTTATTTTGAAGTCTTGGTTCTGTTGTTACTGTTTGTTTTAACTTCCTGGTTCTTCCCGCCTGTTTTGATTACTGTCTCCACCTTAATGTCTTTCACCTGTGTCTTGTTCCATGTGTATTTAAACCCCGCCTCATTTCTCATGCCTTGCCAGATTGTCTTTGTTACCATTGTGTTCAAGCTCTCTTGCATTTAGTCCCGATTTGCTTCCCTGTGGATGATCTGTTTTTCCGGTATTTTTGTGACCCTCGATTCTGCCTGTTCCTGATCTGCCTTGTTGCCTGGTTTAACTGATTCCTGGTATTTAGACTCCTGGTATTTAGACCTCTGCTACGTCTCTCGGATTAAAGATTTGGATTTTGGACATTGTACCTCGGCCTGACTCTCTTTCTCTCTCTTGCACTTGGATCCACACACACCTGACCTCACAGTACAATCTGGCCATGTCGGACCCAGCGGAGGGAGAGAATTTTTGTCATGCTCTGGGAGCTCTAGGGAAGCGTCTCAACGATTTGGAGTGGGCAGTTTCCAGCCTGGGACCGGGAGTTCAGTCATTGTCTGAGCAGCTACAAGCCCTGGCTGCCCAGACTTGCCAAGTGGTTACTCGTCTGGATTCCATGTCTTCTGCTACAACAGGCCCAGCTGTTCCTGCTCCACCTCCAATACCCAGGGATCCTCCAGTTCATTTTTCAGAACCCAGAGCAACCCCCATCGAAAGGTATGATGGCACTCCTGAAACGTGCCGCTCATTTTTGACTCTGCTCGCTAACTTTTGAACTGCAGCCTCTTACCTTTGCCACTGAGCGTTCTAAAGTAGCCTTTATGATCACTAATCTCACGGGGCGAGCACATGAGTGGGCCACGGCTGAGTGGCAGAGACATTCATCTACCTGTGACTCTGTGGCTACTTTTTCTGCTGCTTTGGGTCGGGTTTTTGGTCAACCTGTCTCGGGCCGTGAGGCAGCCCATGCACTTCGTAATCTCAAGCAAGGTAGAAGCCGTGTATTTGATCATGCCATCAGATTTCGCACTCTGGCTGCGGAGAGTCAGTGGAACGACAAAGCACTTGCAGGCACCTTTTTCCTGAGTCTCTCTGAAGATATAAAGGACAGACTTACCATGGTTGATCTTCCTACAAGTTTTGAGGGTCTTGTGGAACTTGCTATTAAAATTGACAACCAGATGCAGGAACGAGAGCGGCTCAGAGGAGCTACAGGCCCTGGATCTGCGCCTTTTAGTCCCCAGGAGGAACCTATGCAGCTTGGTCGTACCCGTCTGAGCCAACAGGAACGCCAGCGCCGCCAACGTGAAGGACTGTGCCTCTACTGTGGGGAAATGGGGCACTTCCTGGCTCAGTGCCCGGTAAAAGGGCCTGGCTCACCAGTAACAGTGGCCTACTGGTGAGCCACACCGTGACTGCCTCTGGACCAGCACGCTCCTTGACCCCTGTTCAGCTCATCACTTCTCCCCAGAATTCCCTGGCCCTTACAGCCTTCATTGACTCCGGGGCAGACGAAAACTTCATGGATCTGAACCTGGCCCACCAGCTGAATCTACAACTCCACCCTTTG
Organism: Xiphias gladius; assembly: GCF_016859285.1. Lineage (NCBI taxonomy): Eukaryota > Metazoa > Chordata > Actinopteri > Istiophoriformes > Xiphiidae > Xiphias > Xiphias gladius. The sequence goes on from NW_024401283.1 coordinate 6,995, forward strand.
TCCAAGCCACGCCGGGCCAGCGCTCTCGATGGTCACCTGCTCAACTGGGTCACAGACCAGACCCCTCCTCTGTCTCTGTTGATGTCAGGTACTCACAAAGAGACCATTTCATTTTTTATTATTGAGTCTCCTCAATACCCCCTTATCCTGGGTTATCCCTGGCTGTGTAAACACAACCCTCTCGTGAATTGGTCTACTGGGAGAGTGTTACAGTGGAGTCCTACTTGTCAGTCTTCCTGTTTGTCTTCTCTGTCGGTTTCCCCGCCTGCTGATTCCTCTTCTGAGTTTCCAGACCTGTCCAGGGTGCCTGAAGTCTACCTGGACCTGAAGGAGGTTAATAAGGTTCGTGCCAGGTCCTTGCCACCACATCACCCTGGAACTCGTAATGTCAAACCAGATGCCCTTTCAAGGCAGTTCGAGGCAGGAGACCGCCCTCAGGATGCAGCTCCCATTTTGCCCCCCTGACAGTGTGTTCTTGGCGGTGACCTGGGACATTGAGCAGAGGTCCAGCACGCCTTTCGAGGCCCAGGATCCTGATGGCTGTCCTCCTGGTCGGCTCTTTGTTCCAGACCCGCTCCGTTCCCGAGTCCTGCAATGGGGGGCCCTCCTCTCTTCTTAGCTGTCATCCTCGGCAAGGTCTCCCGATGCCCCCCTACTGGTCTGCCCAGGCCTCAGCCCCAGGTTCCCAGCTACCAGCCCCCCAGGCCTCAGCCCAGGCCTCAGCCCCAGGTTCCCAGCTACCAGCCCCCCAGGCCTCAGCCCCAGGTTCCCAGCTACCAGGCCTCAGCCCAGGCCTCAGCCCCAGGTTCCCGGCTACCAGCCCCCCAGGCCTCAGCACCAGGTTCCCAGCTACCAGCCCTCCTACGCACCAATATTGGATATGAGAGGTCCGCTAATCGTCATCGCACACCGGCTCCTCGCTACCTCGTGGGCCAGAAAGTATGGCTCTCCACTCGAGACCTGCCAGTTCGGGGGGAGTGTCATAAGCTGGGTCCCAGGTTTGTGGGCCCTTTCCCGAACTCGGCGATCATCAACCCTGCTGCTGTCCGCCTTCATCTTCCTCGGACCATGAGGGTCCATCCCACCTTCCATGTTTCCTGAATCAAGCCTATCAAGACCAGGCCTTTTAGTTCCTCCCTCCGCCCAGGTTCGTTGAAGGTGGTCCTGTCTATTCGGTAAAGAAACTGTTGGCTGTTCGTCGTAGGGGGCGGGGCCGTCAGTACCTCATTGATTGGGAGGGGTACGGTCCAGAGGAAAGGTCCTGGGTTCCTGCTCGGGACATTCTTGATAAAACACGGATACGGGACTTTCATAGACTGAACCCGGGCATTCCTGGCACGTCTGGGGACGTCCCTTAGGGAGGGGGTACTGTCAGGATCTGTATTCATTTCCTGTTTTATTTTGAAGTCTTGGTTCTGTTGTTACTGTTTGTTTTAACTTCCTGGTTCTTCCCTCCTGTTTTGATTACTGTCTCCACCTTAATGTCTTTCACCTGTGTCTTGTTCCTGTGTATTTAAACCCCGCCTCATTTCTCATGCCTTGCCAGATTGTCTTTGTTACCATTTGTGTTCAAGCTCTCTAGCATTTAGTCCCGATTTGCTTCCCTGTGGATGATCTGTTTTTCCGGTATTTTTGTGACCCTCGATTCTGCCTTGTTGCCTGGTTTAACTGACTCCTGGTATTTAGACCTCTGCTACGTCTCTCGGATTAAAGATTTGAATTTTGGACATTGTACTTCGGCCTGACTCTCTCTTTCTCTCTCTTGCACTTGGATCCACACACACCTGACCTCACAGACTGTTGGGAAAACATTTGTTCACATTGTTGATTTTATGTAAATACCAGTAAATTTAAAATAATTCAGTTTTGGATTCTGGGTGAATTTTGGATGAATTTAGCTACTATAGCGACATGTTTTTGTTCATGAATTCACAGACGAGGAATTCTGAATTGAGTACAGCTCCGATTCTCACCTCTGCTGGCTTTGGCCGAGGTTCATGGGTATTTTTACCCTTCTGCCCAAATGATGGACAAAATATGATTCGTCAGAAATGAAAGGGAAACTTATATAATTGTTACATTATCTAGGAGATTTATCCAAATCAACATTCACCTGTGAAATAAGACTGTCTTGCCTGCCTAGCCAAACATCACAATATGAGGAACAAAACTGCTAAAGCCCAGAGGAAAATCAGAAATCAAACTTCATGTTTTACAGCCACACAGACAAAATTCAGCATTTCTGTTTTGCGCTCTCATCAAAACAATGTCCATACGGTCAAAAAGGGTTGGAATCAGTTATTCATTGGTATTTGGGCTGAGCTGCTCCTTTAACGCTCTGTGTTCAGTGTGTGTTTGTGCAGGGTCAGTGAAGTTGGTAGTTTTTCCATAGCCGGGGCAGAGCAGCTGGAAACATACAGCTGTTCAGTGATACTGAGGAATCCACCGGACACGCTCTCCCAACCACACGGGTTCAGCTGCTTTGACAAGTCACCTTTTGACATGTGACAAACAGAGTAAAACAAGCGAACCGCTAAACTCTCACTAATTTGAAATCAATCTGGCTCTGTCACATGACTGATATTACTTAATGGTTAAAAGTGCAGTGTAACTCTGCACTGCATAGATAGAGTCTCAGAGGATAAGTTATAAACAATTTGATTGTGTCATCTTTTTACTTTTGTCATTTTTTGAATAATTTTGTTGCATTTCACTGACCAGTTTAATTGACCATACAGGATATCAGCAGATTAATTGGTAATGATAATAATCATAAATCGATATTTCCAGGCCTAATTATTATATATTATATCATTTGAATGCTATCACTAATGCATAAACATGTTTGTAGCATTTTAATGTTGCGGCTGGTTTTTTGGGGGGCTGTTTATAACTATTTTACAAACTGTTTGGAAGTTTAATCTGTAATTTTATTTATTGAGCATATGTTTTGCATGTAAAATCTTAATCTTAAAAGTAACTATTTTGCTGTGAAATGTAATGGATTTTAAATATAAAGCAGCAGAAACTGGTAACGCTCAGGTAAAATACCACAAAATTGCCCTTGAGATAGGTATATGGTTTGAATACATGTGCTCACTTTGCACATTGCACTGTGACGAATAGTGAAAATAAGCATCAAGTCCAGCATGACAAAAAGCAGCGTCAAAGATTCGTGGTTACCAGCACTAACAACACCAAATCATTGTCGTCATCTTCTTTTTCAGGGAGTTTATTGAAGAGGGAGCGGTGGATTATGCCAAGAACAACCCTGGAACTGTCGTGTATGTGTCTCCTCAGTCCTGCAGGATACCCAAAATAGTTGCAGAGTACTGTAAGTGCTCATTACTTTGTTTTGACTTTGACTAAACCTGAATCTCTTTCTTGATTATAGTACTAAATAAAAAATCTCTAGAATTCATTGTAATGATTGATTTCACAGGTCCTGTAATTTCCTAACTACAGTGGAAACCGTTTACAGGGATCAGTTACAGTGATCAACTGCTTATAGGGATCACAAAACCTGGGACAGGTTCCTATACAAATCCTCTTTATGTAATTTGCTGATAGTAATCAAGTAGTCCGCTCACAGTGTTCACTTTGGGTCTTTTCATGCATGACAACGTATGGAAAAAGAATTTAAAACTTAGACTACTACTGCAAGCTTTCATATGCTAAGACTGTGTGTGTGTGTGCGCGCGTGCGTGTGTTACGTGTGGCTCAAGTGAGTTATTTTGCCCTCCTGTTCCTGCTCCGCTCGCGTTTTGGGACTTTTACAGTGCGTAATTATCGTCCCCGCTGTCTCCCAGTAGCAGGTATGTCACGTGAGTGGAGTGTAATGCTTTCACCCTGACCATTCGGACTGGGCTTGGAGCAGGCGGCAGACCCTGGCGCAGTTTATGCTATTTTATCTTTAAAGCAGTATATAGCAAAGCTGTCCGTTTCATTACTTCATATTCACTGTGATATACAAATGTCAGTTAGATGTATTCTGCATGAGAAATAAAGAAAAAAAATATTTTTTGAAGGAGAATTATTATAATCATCCACTTACAGTGATTAATTTGAACCGGACAGACGAGATCACTACAAGTGGTTTCCTGTGAGTTTCCTTGAGAGTCATTTTAGTTAATGTGGTTGCGTTGAGTTTATAGGCAGCTGATGATTTCCAGAGAGTTTCATTGAACCTACTGTCAAATTCTTATAGGTTTGAAATATAGACAGAGATCCATGTAAACCAAAGTAAACATTTATTATTCGAAGCTTTATCCGTCATATATGTTGAATTGTATGTTGAATTGTATGTGCCTGTAGACAAATCTTACATTGTTATTACATGTTCAGTCGACCTGCTGTGACCTGTCCAATAGACTCTTTTGAATTCATTAAGTGGAATTTTATCAGGTGAACACTCTCAGTTTTCCTAAACTTTTCCGTTAGTACGGCTGCAGTTTTATTTATGGTCTATTTAATGAACAATTTAGTTAAAAAGACTAAACACTTGTTTTTTTCTTTATTATTGATCTTGATTGATATTGATAAATTTTCAGCAGACTTCTGAAGAAATCGATCTATTAAAAAAAACAGGAAATCAGTCTTTAGAGGTTTGTGACAAGTTTAAGAATAAATGAACTACAGTAAGTGTAGTAGTGGGATTATTTTTGTTACTACTCTTAGATACTGTAGGGGGCAGTGTAACACTGGCTTTTCTGAGACCTCTATTGATTCAGGTAGAAGTGAAGTGCCACTGGAGCTTTCACACGACTTAGTAAATTTGTCTCACCCAGAGTCCCATGCTCTCGTTGACTCAGTTCCATTTCACAGTAACCAGGTCCGTCAATAACAAAAGTACGATTAGTGATTTCCTCTTTTTTACCTTCCCGCAGTAAACGGCAATGTGAGGGAAGAAACTGTCACAAGCAAAACGTCTCCGCAGATTTCAGAGCTTCTGACCAAACTGACCAATCAGTCCGGCCTGGACATCATCCGCATCCGCAAACCCTTCCACACAGACCACCCCAGTATCCAGGGCCAGTGGCACCCATTCACCAACCGGCCCCCCTCTATCGGCACCATCAGACCACAGAAAAACAGGGACGCTGAATGATGACTTGAGTTAAAGTCAAACAGTTTGGATGTTTCCACCGACTTTAATCAATCTTGAGAGTTTTTTTTTTTTGGATTAGTTCAAGTGTCTGCACAGGTCAAGTAGTTCTCACGTTTGCAGCAATTTTCCAGTGTATTTGTTGGATATTTCCAGCCGAAGACCCCACTACCGACTGCACATTTTTTGGCATGTCCTTCTGCCTGGTGGTGGCAGCAAAGCCACTTGAGCCGTGCAGAAAATGAGGCAGTGCCAGCTCCGAATGCCACGCTTGAATAGACTTCCCATGAATCCACCAGTGGCTTGTCAGCTGGCGTCTTAAAAAGCAGATAACTGTTTTAGTTGCAGAGTTATTTGGAGATTCCTGTGATAATTGCAGCGCCGAAAGAGCAGATGGAACTTTGAATGAAATAAAATAGATTTCTTTTGCGCAAATGCTGGCATTGGTGTTTAAAGTGAGACTTTGTGTTGACTTGTGTTTGAACAGCTTGTCAGAGTCAAGACTGACTCCAGCGGTGCTGCCTGCATCATCAGTTTTAACTGATTTTACTACAGTTAAAACAATTAACAGACAAGACACATATCTGATGTACACCTTTTTTATTTGTATGACACCGGAATGTACACGTTTTTACAGTTTAATACTGATTGAGGTTTCAACGTTTCCTTGCTACACAACCTTAGATGACCCAGAGCTTAAATGAACACGACAGATGGTTGTGCGATAGCTTTGGGGGGCAATTCCTAACCTTCATTACAGAGCTGTCCTCCGTACCTCCGACTGTAACGGGAACAGAAAACTAACACTCCTCCAGTGGGTGATTTTCTTCAAATTCAACAAGGCGGATGTTGGCAAAAACTACTCTCTGCTTTCTTTGCAGTTCACATCCTGAATTCATCATTTGTGACTGGAAAAAGGCACGCACTGCCTCCCCTCCACAGGCGACCTCAGCGTTCTTAACACATATACAGATACATACAAGCAAATGCTGGTCATCAGATGAAAACACGAATAAGACGACTCGCGTGGAGTGAGCGTGAAAGGTGCCCCGGGAGAGATTGCTAGTTACTGCTGATTGATGGGTACTAGTCTGCTGGCATCGACAACTCTGGCTGCAGGAAACGGTTTGGCTGTTTGTGAAAATTTATGTAGAATAAAAGCACGAGATAACTGCAGGGGATGGTGAAGAGTGAGCGACAGAGGAGCCGAGCGCCGCGGCGGGATGCTGATGCTGATTTCGCTACTTTTCTCCCGAGTGCCCTGTACTTGGGTTGCATTTTCGGTAAGAATACGGATGCCTCTTTACTTTAAATCACCCTCAGACATATTGACAGCGGTGGAACTACTCAGACCTTTTAAGTAAAAGTATCAATACCATAATGAAAAAATACTCCATTACATTTAAAAGTCCTGCTTTTAAAATCTTAAGTAAAAGTACATAAGTATTAGCAGCAAAATGTACTTAAAGTATCCAAAGTACAAACACTGATTATGCACATTCAATTTATATGTTGAAATGTTATTACCAATTCATTACCATATAAGCAGGATTTATAAGTTAGAGCTCATTTTAACATATGTATATACTGTTGGGTAGTTAAATCTTTCTTAATGCATATTTTCTAATTTCATTTATAAAATCTTAATCTGAAAAGTACTTAGTAACTATGTGTGTCAGAGGATTTAGTGGAGTAAAAAGTACAATATTTTTCTCTGAAATGTAGTCGAGTAGAAGTATTAAGTAGCAGAAACTGGAAATGGCCAAGTATAAGTACCTCAAAATTGTACTTAAGTAAATGTACTTAGTTACTTTTCACCACTGCAGTTAGTGTCTGTCACTGCTTAAACAATGAAAGTTGCAAAATTTTAAGTTATCTGTAAATTTATATGACCAACTGTAGGTCAAATGAAACTTCGGTTGCTGTGGCTGCTTTGCCTGTTTTAATAAAAGGCACGGAGTTAAAGAATGAAATGCCTGACTGTGTGAAAATCTTTTCTGTTTTTTTTTTTTCACGCTCCCTTCATCAGAGCCACTCTGCTCCCATCACCCCTGTGCTCCCCAATGGGAACTGGCACAGCCCGACCCATGCTGGGACATTAAAGGCTCTAAATAAAGATGCTTTTGCTAAGTTACAAACCTTGAACGCTGCTCTGAAAAAAAAATTGTCATTTTATCCCCAACTAAGCTCATGTTATACGTCTGCTCTGTTATAAATGTATGTAAATGTCTCTGGGATAATGTAGGCTCCCTTCCCAGTGGAGGACAGTGGCCTCGGTGCCTGCCACAAGCTAAAAACAATTGAGTAGCATGGTGTCTTGAGAATATCCAGTGCGAACATGTTTTGCATGTCATTTCCTGAGATCTTAAATGGTTAGGTATGGAGTGGGAAAGCCTGGGTGGCCACATTAAGCAACACGTTCACTCTCTCTCGCAAATCAATTTATATTTCTTATATTTCTTGGCGAATAGTTTCTAGTCATTAAAGAGACGGGCCTTTATCTGCTACACTGAATCAGATCTTTCTCCCAGTTTATGGGACTGATGCTTGGCATAAGATCACAGAATCAGCAGAAGTGGGGTAAAATGTCTGAATGCAGAGAGTTTATACCTGCATACAAGAGGTGCATGCTGCACTCAGCTGTACACACAAAAAGTGACAATACCTACTGTGCAAAGACTGAAAAAAAGAGCTAAATCATAGTAGCATAAGTATTTTGTTTGAAGTATACAGATTCTTCCATCGTTACCAGCACATTTACCAGTCTGCACAGAGTGCATTGGCTAGACTATATTCTCAATCAGTCGAGGTTCATATTGAACTGGCTTTTGAAAGCGAAGATGACTGAAAACTCTCATGTGCAAAAACAGCCTCTTCTGTGTGAAACATCTGGCGAAAAGGTACTGCAAATGTATTTTGGATGCACATTTTAAAGCTTTCCACATTTTATAAAATTAAAATCATATTCTATTTTTTTTCTAACAAAGATCTCATTATTGTGTAGTTTTTTTGTTTCTATGATTTTTAAAATTTGTTTAAAAGGTAAAAATCTGTATGTTTCACTCCGGAGCCTGTTCTGGACACACAGCGCTATACACAAGCCATTGAAGTCGTCCTCTATGAATGTTAGAGCTGTTTAATGCGCTCAGCAGGTTTGCGTTTGTCGGACGGTTTCCACGGTAATTGAGTTACTAGCTGATAATTAACTGACGGTTCTAAAGATGACGGCCAGAGGGACGCAGAGTCGCTTCCTGAGAAGTGTTCTTCAGAACGGGGTCGGTCGCTACGTCTGCCAGCTCAAACGGATCTCTATCATCTTCTCCAAGAACGCACAGAGCTCATTGGGAGTCAGGTACAATAACAACAATGATAATAATAATCATCATTATTATTATTATTATTATTAAAAGTGTATTTTAAGGTGATAAAGGTCATATGTACACTCACTGAGCACTTTATTAGGAACACCGTACTGATAGTGGGAAGGGCCTCCCTTTGCTTTCAAAACAGCCTCAGTTCTTCGTGGCCTGGATTCCACAAGAGATTGGAAACAGTCCTTTGAGACTCTCGTCCATGTTGACATGATTGCATCACACCTTTTCTGCAGATTTTTCAGCTGTACATTCATGCTGCCAGTCTCTTGTTCTACCACATCCCAAAGGTGTTCCACTGGATCCAGATCTGGCGACTGGGGAGGCCACTGACGTCCACTGAACTCGTTGTCATGATGATGAAACCAGTTTGAGACGACTTTTGCTTTGTGACATAGAGCAATATCATGTTGGAGGTAGCCATTAGATGATGGTAAACCGTGGCCATAAAGGGATGCACATGGTCAGCAACAATACTCAGATAGGCTGTGGCATTCAAACCACGATCGGTTGGTATTAAGGGGCCCAAAGTGGGCCAAGAAAAAAAAATCCCATTGTTCCCACAAGTTGACGACATCAGATGTCGTTTTGTCGAGCAACAGTCCAAAACCCAGGACGTTCGGTTTGCAGTGACATTAAACAGAGAAAAGCAGCAAATCCTCAGAGTTAAGAAGCTGGAAACAGAGAATTTTTGGCATTTCTGCATGGAAAGCGTACTGAAACACTGACCTGACTATCAAAAAAGTTGGTGATTAAATCTCTGTCAGTCGAGTAATTCATTCATTCCTTAACCATTTGTTTCAGACGTTTGTGGTTATAGGGGTAGTTATGTTTCCATGCATCGTCTTGAAGAATGGGGAAACCATTTACCATGATGACTGGTTTCTCCCACATTTGTCTCGGGGGCCTGTCTTGTTACGTTTCAGGCGATGGTGTGTCTGCCGGTCTGACTTTGTAGAGCCTGATCTGATGTGTAGTGAGATTCATGAATTTAACACATGCCAGTCTCTCTCTCTTTTTTTTCTTTAAAACCGTAAAAACAGAGTAGGGATTTCTGGCACAACTTCACATACTTCCATGGTTCATCAAGAGGGGAAAAAATCTGAAGGGGTTAAAAGTCCAGCAACAAAAGAACAAGTTTACTTTGCAACTTCTTTACTGTAAAAAAAGTCTGGTCCGCCATTAAAAAGAAACATTCATTGTCGGTTAATAATTAAATCATAGTGAACCAATTACCAGTAAATTATGATAACATTAAATATAATCATAGGCCTGTCAGTGAGGTCACATGGTTTTCCTGCAGAATATCATTGTATATTACAGAAGCAGCTCCTGTAATTTACCACAGGCTAAAATGCCATTTGGAAGGACAACTTTTATTATGTGACATTCATCCTGTCAAAATATGGCTTAGTTTTGTTTAAATTCAAACTTAAAACATCATATTTTATAACAGATACTGTACCAGTGCATCTACTTAATAACAGACCATGTTATACAGTAGTAGTTATTTTGTTTTATTCAGAGAGGCTGTTATATGCAGAAACATGATTGAATTATTTGATTAAATTTTTTATTAAGTTTCTTTGGGGGGGGCAGAGATAGGAGGGTTTGGGGTAAGGGGAAGGGGGTGAGGGTGATTGAGATTGGGGTAAGGGAAAAGGGGTGAGGGAAATGAAGGAAATATAGAGGGGTAAGCGAAGGAGGGTGGGGGTGAGGGAGATAGAAGAAATATAGAGGGGTAAGCGAGGGAGGCTGGGGGTGAGGGAGATAGAAGAAATATAGAGGGGTAAGCGAGGTAGGGAGGGTGGATAGAAGGAGACGCTGGGGGAGACAGGGAAGGAAGGGGGCATGGGGGAGAAGTGGAGAGATGAATGGGTGAGGAGGGAGCTACTGTTGTCCAGCCTGAGCTGAAAAACCGGCAGCCTCCTCCATCTTGCTGTTGCTGTCACACTTCTTTCTCTTGTGCAACCAGCTCCAACGACTCCACTTTTTCTCCATCTTCTCCTTTTCTTTGCTTTGCTTCTTTGCCTTCTCTGATTTCTGTTTCTCTTTTCGTGCCTCCTTCTCCTCCTCTTTTTCCTTTTTCTCCATCTTCTCCTCTTTTGTCTTCTTCCAAAACCAGAAATGTCGGCTCTTCTGTGTTTTCAGACAGAACTCCTCCAGTACTTTGTACTCTGACTGCAGTTCTTCTTTCTCCATTTCCAGTGCGTTATGCACTTTCTGCAGTTCGTCCTTCTCCTCTTGGAGTTCATTCTTCTGCTTGTGCAGTTCTGTCTTCTCCTCTTGGAGTTCTCTGTTCTGCTTGTGCAGTTCTTTGTTCTCCTCTAGGAGTTCTTTGTTCTGCTTGTGCAGTTCTTTCCTCTCCTCTCCCACTAAATCCATTATTATCTGCACTTATTTCTTCTCCTCCTCCATTACATTCATCATTTTCTTCAGTTCTTCCTTCTCCTCTTGGAGTTTTTGTTCCTTGTGCAGTTCTTTGTTCTCCTCTATGATTTCATCGTTCTGCTTGTACAGTTCTTTCCTCTCCTCTCCCACGAAATCCATTATTATCTGCACTTCTTTCTTCTTCTCTTCCATCACATACATTTTCATGTGCAGTTCATTCATCTCCTCTTTCAGTACTTTGTTCTCTTCTCGCAGATCTTTCATCTCCTCTTGCAGTACTTTGTTCTCCATCTGCAGTTTTTCTGCCATTCCTCCTGTATTTTGCCAAAACTCTCTTCTCTCTTGGCGAGCTCTGATCTGAACTTCTCCTCCAGAGCGTTGTGCTTGATCTTCCAAGCTTCCTCATTCAAGAGGTTGTCATCATTTGGAAGGCCCTGAGGGGCAGCGTCCACGAATCTTACCCTTCTTCGTGGGTTGTTTCGTCCGGCCATGGTGGGATGAGCGTTACCAAAGGCATTTAGCTGAATTGAGAGCTCATCGTAGCGAAATGTTTCAGCTCGGTCAGGATTCGGACGGCCCTGAGGGGCAGCACGTGCAGATTTTACCCACTGTTGTGGGTTCTTTCGTCCACGAAAGCTATTTGGTGAACGGGAACTCATTGCCTTCATATCTTTGAGTTTCTCCTCTCGTCCATTACGTTGTGGATGAACCTGAAGGACTTCATCTGCAAATCTCAATTTTTTTCCTGTGTTTCGTTCTGCCATTGCAACGAGAAACAAAGATGATGCAGAGGTGTGAAGCGGTGGCCATTGTTGGTACTGCACTTGCCTGTAGTAGACTGTAGTTATCCGTGAATATACGAGTAGTCTGTAGACTGCAGGTGTGTATGTGTAAGAGGGTCTCTGTTGTAGATTCTGACCGTAGAAGACTGTGGTACACGATACTTGTGTGTAGGAGATATGTTACTCTGTTGAGTTTGGAGGTCTCCTTAAAGGTTGTAAGGGTTCTAGAATGGCGTCACGGAAGTTTTGTCCTTTGAAGTCTGGAAGTTCTAGAATAGAATGCATCAGACTTTTTGCCAGTGAAATCTGACAGCTTTTTTGTTTGTTTGTTTTTTGTTTGTTTCTTTCTTTCCTGTAGATAAAAGTGTGCGGCGCTATTCCGAAAGTGACCCTGAAATATTTACGAAAAGAAAAGTCCCATTCATTTTCAGTCAGGTACCATAACAACAACAATAATCATCATCATCATCATCATCATCATCATCACGGCTATCATTATTATTATTAACTGTGTATTTTAAGGTGATAAAGGTTCTATAACACTCACTGAGCCCTTAATTAGAACACCGTACCTAATATTGTCATTCCGTTGGGTCTCAAACAGCCTCAGTTCTTGGCGGCCTCATGCAAAGGTCCAGGCCAACTGTTTTCAAAACAGCCTCAGTTCTTGGCGGCCTTCGATGCAAAAATTCAGCCAAACCGATAAAGGTATTTTCCCACTGCCAGTAGGACCTGGTAAACAAAAACGTAAATAACATAAACATATATTAAGATAAACTATATATGTTTGAATGTAAACTGTGCAGAGTGGATAAGAGATAATAAAGTAGATAGTCACATATACAAGTGTTTACACCTCATAGTCAAACTCTGGTACACAGCCCAGCCTTCCTGCCCCAAATATATTATTTTCAGGACTGGTGGATTAAAAATAAACTTTGGCCTGCTGTGCGTTTGAATGTTTTCTTTTTTCTTTTTATTTCCTATGCTTTACGATCTACGATCCATATTTAAACAGATGATATGCATCAGCGCCAAACTTAAAAACACAGAACTGGAACCTGCTATTACTACAAACAGATTTACAATATCAAAATTAAGTTTTTAAAGCTGCCTTACTTGAGTTTTGGCCACTAAAATGCACTGAAACAAAACGAAAACACAACATTCCCAATATATATATATATTTTTTAAGCCTGTTGCCAGCTTGTCTCCTCTGCCGTTTGGTGATGAGCAGGATATTGTATGGGTAGTGTTTATCAGAGCTTTTTTCTGCTCTTTGTTTTTGTTTTTGTTTTTTGCTGAAAACCTACTACCTGCTGTGGACTTTGGAGCTTAAAAAGCCCCAAAGAGCTGAAAGATGCTAAATGCTCCATAGAGCTGAGGAGCAGCTGTAGAAGATTGGGATTACTCTAATTCTCTGTGGGTTTGTCACTATGTTGCAACACCTTTTCTTATTACACACAGATCATCTGATCGGACTGTTAAGAGTAGATATATTCTATTTCTATCTTTGTTTTTGCCTTTTTCAGGTTATGTGAATTTTTTAATGCTCAGTCGCTTCCTTAAATCATTATTATCAGCTTTCCAAAATTCTGCTGCTAGCCTTTTAGAGAGACCCGATCATCTACTCTATTCTCCCATTTTAGACTTTTTTTACTGAACTGGTTTTACACTTGTTTTATCTTTATAATAAGAGCTCAGGCATTTACCAAGCTTTTTGAATCCCTGATATGTTTCAAATAGATTTGATATTAAGAAGGCTTCCTAGGCAACTGAAAAAGAAATCTAAAATATAATATATTTACTATATATCAGTTTTATTCTATTGTTGTTCATACTATTTTTGTCAGTTTTTCCTTACATTTTGGCTTGTCAGTTTGCAGCCTTTTATTGTTGTAACTAGTATTTTCTTTTGTTTTTTTTTAGTGTCTCGCTTAATGATCGTTATATTTTGGCTAAATTGAAGTTAGAAAATGCAAAATCCTTACCAAGAATTTAGAGACAAAAAATTCTACACATTAAAAAGATGGACAAAATTAATATAATACATGAATTTAAATAAGTGAATTATCCTGCACTTCTTTGTTCTCCTCTTCCATTACGCCATTTCATGTGCAGTTCTATCTTCTCCTCTTCAAGTACATTCATAATTTTTTGCAGTTCATTCATCTCCTCTTTCAGTACTTTGCTCTCTTCTTGCAGATCTTTCATCTCCTTTTGCAGTACTTTGTTCTCCATCTGCAGTTTTTTCTGCACTTCCTCCAGTACATTGTTCATTTTCAGCAGGTCTTTCTTCTCCTCCTGTATTTTGCCAAAACTCTCTTCTCTCTTGGCGAGCTCCGATCTGAACTTCTCCTCCAGAGCGTTGTACTTGATCTTCCAAGCTTGCTCATTCAGGAGGTTATCATCATTTGGAAGGCCCTGAGGGGCAGCGTCCACGAATCTTACCCTTCTTCGTGGGTTGTTTCGTCCGGCCATGGTGGGATGGCGTTACCAAAGGCATTCGCTGAATTAAAGGCTCATCATTAGCGAAATGTTTTCAGCTCGGTCAGGATTCAGACTGACCCTGAGGGGGAACGCTGCGATGCAGATTTTACCCGATGTTGTAAGGTTCTTTTGCGTCCCGCAATGGCCCGGTGAGCGGGGGCTGTTGCCTTCATATCTTTGAGCCTCTCGTCCATTACGATGTGGATGAACCTGAAGGACTTCATCTGCAAATCTCACCCTTTTTCCTGTGTTTCGTTCTGCCATTGCAACGAGAAACAAAGATGATGCAGAGGTGTGAAGCGGTGGCCGATTGTTGGTACTGCACTTGCCTGTAGTAGACTGTAGTTATCCGTAGATATACGTAGTAGTCTGTAGACTGCAGGTGTGTATGTGTAAGAGGGTCTCTGTTGTAGATTCTGACCGTAGAAGACTGTGGTACACGATACTTGTGTGTAGGAGATATGTTACTCTGTTGAGTTTGGAGGTCTCCTTAAAGGTTGTAGGGTTCTAGAATGCCGGCCACGGAAGTTTTTGTCCTTTGAAGTCTGATGTTCTAGAATAGAATGCCGCATCAGACTTTTTTGCCAGTGAAATCTGACAGCTTTTTTTGTTTGTTTGTTTTTTTGTTTGTTTCTTTCTTTCCTGTAGATAAAAGTGTGCGGCGCTATTCCGAGTGACCCTGGTTACGAAAAGAAAAGTCCCATTCATTTTCAGTCAGGTACCATAACAACAACAATAATCATCATCATCATCATCATCATCATCATCATTATTAACTGTGTATTTTAAGGTGATAAAGGTTCTATGTACACTCACTGAGCCCTTTATTAGGAACACCGTGCTAATATTGCGTTGGGTCTCCCAACTGTTTTCTGTTTTCCCACTGCCAGTAGGACCTGGTAAACAAAGAAACGTAAATAACATAAACATATATTAAGATAAACTATATATGTTTGAATGTAAAC
Source organism: Xiphias gladius (assembly GCF_016859285.1). Taxonomy (NCBI): domain Eukaryota; kingdom Metazoa; phylum Chordata; class Actinopteri; order Istiophoriformes; family Xiphiidae; genus Xiphias; species Xiphias gladius. The sequence goes on from NW_024401283.1 coordinate 22,098, forward strand.
TGTGCAGAGTGGATAAGAGATAATAAAGTAGATAGTCACATATACAAGTGTTTACACCTCATAGTCAAACTCTGGTACACAGCCCAGCCTTCCTGCCCCAAATATATTATTTTTCAGGACTGGTGGATTAAAAATAAACTTTGGCCTGCTGTGCGTTTGAATGTTTTCTTTTTTCTTTTTATTTCCTATAGCACGATCTACGATCCATATTTAAACAGATGATATGCATCAGCGCCAAACTTAAAAACACAGAACTGGAACCTGCTATTACTTACAAACAGATTTACAATATCAAAATTAAGTTTTTAAAGCTGCCTTACTTGAGTTTTTGGCCACTAAAATGCACTGAAACAAAACGAAAACACAACATTCAATATATATATATATTTTTTAAGCCTGTTGCCAGCTTTGTCTCTCTGCCGTTTGGTGATGAGCAGGTATTGTATAGGTAGTGTTTATCAGAGCTTTTTTTCTTTGTTTTGTTTTGTTTTTTTGCTGAAAACCGCTACCTGCTGTGGACTTTGGAGCTTAAAAAAGCCCCAAAAGAGCTGAAAGATGCTAAAATGCTCCATAGAGCTGAGAGCAGCTGTAGAGTTGGGTTATAATTCTCTGTGGGTTTGTCACTATGTGCAACACCTTTCTTATTACACATGATCATCTGATCGACTGTTAAGATAGATATATTCATTTCTATCTTTGTTTTTGCCTTTTCAGGTTATGAATTTTTAATGCTCAGTCGCCCCTTAAATCATTATCAGCTTTCCAAAATTCTGCTGCTAGCCTTTTAGAGACCGATCATCTACTCATTACTCCCATTTTAGACTTTTTTTTACACTGGTTTTACACTTGTTTTATCTATAATAAGAGCTCAGGCATTTACCAAGCTTTTAAATCCCTGATATGTTTCAAATAGATTTGATATTAAGAAGGCTTCCTAGCAACTGAAGAAATCTAAAATATAATATATTTACTATATATCAGTTTTATTCTATTGTTGTTCATACTATTTTGTCAGTTTTTCCTTACATTTTTGTCAGTTTGCAGCCTTTTATTATTTGTAACTAGTATTTTTCTTTTGTTTTTTTTAGTGTCTCGCTTAATGAGGTTATATTTGCATCAGTTAGAAATGCAAAATCCTTACCAAGAATGAGACAAAATCTACACATTAAAAGATGGACAAAGTGTATAATACATGAATTTAAATAAAGTGAATTATCTGCACTTCTTTGTTCTCCTCTTCCATTACATACATTTTCATGTGCAGTTCTATCTTCTCCTCTTCAAGTACATTCATAATTTTTTGCAGTTCATTCATCTCCTCTTTCAGTACTTTGCTCTCTTCTTGCAGATCTTTCATCTCCTTTTGCAGTACTTTGTTCTCCATCTGCAGTTTTTTCTGCACTTCCTCCAGTACATTGTTCATTTTCAGCAGGTCTTTCTTCTCCTCCTGTATTTTGCAAACTCTCTTCTCTCTTGGCGAGCTCGATCTGAACTTCTCCTCCAGAGCGTTGTACTTGATCTTCCAAGCTTGCTCATTCAGGAGGTTATCATCTCCCATGTTCATCAGCTGGCTTGCGGTCTGGCTTGGGAGCCTGTCAGAGAGATTTTCCTCCTTCTTCAGGTGCAGGTTTTCATTTTTGCTCTGGTGGATCTGCTCCTTCAGCTTGTTCACCTTCTGCTGGCTCTGTTCTTCCTGCTTTCGGAGACGTTGCTCAGGGTGGGAGGTAGGCTCATCATTGGAATATCTTTGAGCTTCTGCTTTGTTGTGATTTGGACGGCCCTGAGGGACAGCATCTACAAATCTTACCCTTCTTCGTGGGTTGTTTTGTCTGGCCATGGAGGAACGAGTAACATGATGGGCATTTGCGAACAAAAGAGCTCATGTTTTCGATAATTTTGAGCTTCATGCTTTGTCTCTCTGCCGTTTGGTGATGGGCAGGTATTGTATAGGTAGTGTTTATCAGAGCTTTTTTTCTTTGTTTTGTTTTGTTTTTGCTGAAAACCGCTACCTGCTGTGGACTTTGGAGCTTAAAAAAGCCCAAAAGAGCTGAAAGATGTAAAGAAAATAAGAAGTTAAAGAAGGAAAGATGTAAAGAAAATAAGAAGTTAAAGAAGGAAAGATGTAAAGAAAATAAGAAGTTCAAGTAGGAAAGATGTAAAGAAAATAAGAAGTTAAAGAAGGAAAGACGTAAAGAAAATAAGAAGTTAAAGTAGGAAAGATGTAAAGAAAATAAGAAGTTAAAGAAGGAAAGATGTAAAGAAAATAAGAAGTTAAAGAAGGAAAGATGTAAAGAAAATAAGAAGTTAAAGAAGGAAAGATGTAAAGAAAATAAGAAGTTAAAGTAGGAAAGATGTAAAGAAAATAAGAAGTTAAAGAAGGAAAGACGTAAAGAAAATAAGAAGTTAAAGACGGAAAGATGTAAAGAAAATAAGAAGTTCAAGTCGGAAAGATGTAAAGAAAATAAGAAGTTAAAGTAGGAAAGATGTAAAGAAAATAAGAAGTTAAAGTAGGAAAGATGTAAAGAAAATAAGAAGTTAAAGTAGGAAAGATGTAAAGAAAATAAGAAGTTAAAGAAGGAAAGATGTAAAGAAAATAAGAAGTTAAAGAAGGAAAGATGTAAAGAAAATAAGAAGTTAAAGAAGGAAAGATGTAAAGAAAATAAGAAGTTAAAGTAGGAAAGATGTAAAGAAAATAAGAAGTTAAAGTAGGAAAGATGTAAAGAAAATAAGAAGTTAAAGAAGGAAAGATGTAAAGAAAATAAGAAGTTAAAGAAGGAAAGATGTAAAGAAAATAAGAAGTTAAAGTAGGAAAGATGTAAAGAAAATAAGAAGTTAAAGAAGGAAAGATGTAAAGAAAATAAGAAGTTAAAGTAGGAAAGATGTAAAGAAAATAAGAAGTTAAAGAAGGAAAGACGTAAAGAAAATAAGAAGTTAAAGACGGAAAGATGTAAAGAAAATAAGAAGTTAAAGAAGGAAAGATGTAAAGAAAATAAGAAGTTAAAGTAGGAAAGATGTAAAGAAAATAAGAAGTTAAAGAAGGAAAGATGTAAAGAAAATAAGAAGTTAAAGTAGGAAAGATGTAAAGAAAATAAGAAGTTAAAGTAGGAAAGATGTAAAGAAAATAAGAAGTTAAAGAAGGAAAGATGTAAAGAAAATAAGAAGTTAAAGTAGGAAAGATGTAAAGAAAATAAGAAGTTAAAGAAGGAAAGATGTAAAGAAAATAAGAAGTTAAAGAAGGAAAGACGTAAAGAAAATAAGAAGTTAAAGACGGAAAGATGTAAAGAAAATAAGAAGTTAAAGTAGGAAAGATGTAAAGAAAATAAGAAGTTAAAGAAGGAAAGATGTAAAGAAAATAAGAAGTTAAAGTAGGAAAGATGTAAAGAAAATAAGAAGTTAAAGAAGGAAAGATGTAAAGAAAATAAGAAGTTAAAGTAGGAAAGATGTAAAGAAAATAAGAAGTTAAAGTAGGAAAGATGTAAAGAAAATAAGAAGTTAAAGAAGGAAAGACGTAAAGAAAATAAGAAGTTAAAGAAGGAAAGATGTAAAGAAAATAAGAAGTTAAAGTAGGAAAGATGTAAAGAAAATAAGAAGTTAAAGAAGGAAAGATGTAAAGAAAATAAGAAGTTAAAGTAGGAAAGATGTAAAGAAAATAAGAAGTTAAAGAAGGAAAGATGTAAAGAAAATAAGAAGTTAAAGTAGGAAAGATGTAAAGAAAATAAGAAGTTAAAGAAGGAAAGATGTAAAGAAAATAAGAAGTTAAAGTAGGAAAGATGTAAAGAAAATAAGAAGTTAAAGAAGGAAAGATGTAAAGAAAATAAGAAGTTAAAGAAGGAAAGATGTAAAGAAAATAAGAAGTTAAAGTAGGAAAGATGTAAAGAAAATAAGAAGTTAAAGTAGGAAAGATGTAAAGAAAATAAGAAGTTAAAGTAGGAAAGATGTAAAGAAAATAAGAAGTTAAAGAAGGAAAGATGTAAAGAAAATAAGAAGTTAAAGTAGGAAAGATGTAAAGAAAATAAGAAGTTAAAGAAGGAAAGATGTAAAGAAAATAAGAAGTTAAAGTAGGAAAGATGTAAAGAAAATAAGAAGTTAAAGAAGGAAAGATGTAAAGAAAATAAGAAGTTAAAGAAGGAAAGATGTAAAGAAAATAAGAAGTTAAAGTAGGAAAGATGTAAAGAAAATAAGAAGTTAAAGAAGGAAAGACGTAAGGAAAATAAGAAGTTAAAAGACTTGAAAGATGTAAAGAAAATAAGAAGTTAAAGAAGGAAAGATAAAGAAAAATAAGAAGCTAGCAGAAACGGTAGAATAGCCCACTAGCGGTAAAGTGTGCTAAATAAACGCCATGCGAGATTAATGAAGACAGGGCCCTATCTTCTTAACAGTAAGACATGCCTTAGCTGCTGCGTGAAAGTTGGTTTTCTTTAAAGAATAGTGAATTTGACTGGAAATTAGAAATGTAACTCCAGGCCCAGAGGAATTAGGGGAAATTAAATAATTAAACAAACATAGAAAAAGGAAATGCAAAGGCAAAAGAAATGTAAAGGAAAAAGGAAATGGAAGGAAAAAAGGAAATGTAAAGGAAAAGAGGAATAAGGAGGTTAAGCTGCAGACGGATGAAGTTCTTTAGGAAGGCGTGTGTTAGACGGCCATAAAACCTGGGATACATTAGAGATAGCCCAGGCCGCCTCAAGAACTGGAGGTGCAGATGGGGCATCCAATTGTAAGCTCCCACTCGTAACATTCGGCCGATCTAACGATGTCTGAAGCAGCTCATTGAAAAATGTCTGCATCTCATTAAGGGCAAATTTAGGACAAAGAGAAAAGTGAGCGCAAAAATGCTGCATTTAGTAGGAAAAGGCGAAATGAGTTAACGCGAGATATTTGGGGATGATGATTGAGTTTGTTGTGGGCTTCTGTTTGGTGTATTCTGCTCTGTGTCTTTTTTTGCTTCTATTCAACGAAAAAGCCTGTCTGTAAGTGTGTCTACTTCCACTGGGGGTAAATATGCATGTAGTTTTATGTCAGCCGACAGGTATGGGGATGAGTCCTCAACCTATTTCATATACCATTCCACTGCTCAGAAGTAGAGCTGGGGCTAATAGGTTACAGAGCAATGGGAGTTTTTTAAAATGTATGACAAAGCATCATCATCTGTTACGTATGGGTTATCCGTGACAATTTTACCTCATCATAGTCTCAGAATCTTGAACTATGGCAAATACTAATATTGACTGGTGCCCAGACTCAGAGACTATCATAGGCCTTTAGAGCAGGAAGATGTCACCCCAGCGAGGTGTGCCACAGTAACCAGCTGGAGAATTTGCCAACCCAGAGAGGATGATGAACCACATGATTGTGTCTGCTGAAGCAGAGAAATACCAAGACTCAGGTCAGATTTTAAGCCTCCCATTGGCGTGAGCCAGACTTGAGTTTTGGGCTGATGGATCTTGCTATCGTAGGAGATACATTGAGGCTGGCTATGCAGTGGTAAGAGCTCAGGAACTGGATTTGTTGAAAAAGGTCGGTATACCACAGTTCAAGCCAATTTGGTTGAAACTTCAGGGCTGACTGAAGCGGTTCAGGTTGGCAGAATGTAAACGGGTGACGACATATATGCTGCAGATTCTGCAGTAACATAATGTATGTCATTTGTTCGATCGGGTATGGAAGAACCGGGCTTAAAAAGAGATCGTTCTAATACAAACATCATGCCAGATAATGAAAACTTTTGCATGTTGGTGATTAGCCTAGAGAAATTGTGAATAGCTATGCAACAGCACACAGGAGCGGATTTGTCAAGAGCTCACAGGAGTAATAAAGCAGCTGATGAAGCTGCAAAGAGCAGTCACAGAGTGGACAAATTGGGCAAAGTTCTTCTGGTTACTCATGAAGTTGGACTTGTGGAAGATAGAATCACGCTCAGAGATGTGATCTTAATGCAAGAAGCAGCCTTCTGCAATGGATAAACAGTTTGTGGCTGGACCGAGGTGCTATCCAAGATTCCCACTGGACTGTGGCGAAATCATGAGGAACTGATGATTGCACATCCGGATCTGCTGACAGGGTCCTGGTTGATTCAGGAATAACATGGATTAGCTCATGTTGCAAGGGGGGAAGTTAGGAGAAGAGAAAAATTACAAAAAGAGTATGGGTTTTCCTGGGCTCCATACCTCACTTTCTGAGCAGATTGATTATGTCATGAGGCAAGTGTGTCATCTCTGCCTGAAGAACAATGTGTGACGGTTCCTCTAGTCACATTCCCCACTCCTAGAGGTCCCATGCGTGTGAAAATTAGTTGTGGACTTTGTTGAATGATAAACCAGTGGGAGGTAGAAGATATATGCTTGGTCGTTGTGGACAGATTCTCTAAGGTGGCCTGAGGCTTGTCAACCAAGTGGAAGAATGCTCAGTCTGTTACTCGAAGTCTCTGTTGTGCAGGCAGGTCATAAGTAGATGGAGACTTCCAGATGGGATCTCTTCAGACAATGGGAAAGAAGTTTGGATAAAACAGTGAGATTAATTTTACAAACTGGGGAATTAAACAGCGTCTAGGGCATTTATCACCCATAAGCCAAGAACTAGCGAAAAAATAAGATGGCGTTTGAAAAACGGGTGTTGAAATTTGCCAGCATCACGGGTTTTAAATTAGGTAGCACT
>NW_024401284.1:0-1000 GCF_016859285.1 Xiphias gladius
TGTGTTTGAACAGCTTGTCAGAGTCAAGACTGACTCCAGCGGTGCTGCCTGCATCATCAGTTTTAACTGATTTTACTACAGTTAAAACAATTAACAGACAAGACACATATCTGATGTACACCTTTTTATTTGTATGACACGGAATGTACACGTTTTACAGTTTAATACTGATTGAGGTTTCAACGTTTCCTTGCTACACAACCTTAGATGACCCAGAGCTTAAATGAACACGACAGATGGTTGTGCGATAGCTTTGGGGGGCAATTCCTAACCTTCATTACAGAGCTGTCCTCCGTACCGACTGTAACGGGAACAGAAAACTAACACTCCTCCAGTGGGTGATTTTCTTCAAATTCAACAAGGCGGATGTTGGCAAAAACTACTCTCTGCTTTCTTTGCAGTTCACATCCTGAATTCATCATTTGTGACTGGAAAAAGGCACGCACTGCCTCCCCTCCACAGGCGACCTCAGCGTTCTTAACACATATACAGATACATACAAGCAAATGCTGGTCATCAGATGAAAACACGAATAAGACGACTCGCGTGGAGTGAGCGTGAAAGGTGCCCCGGGAGAGATTGCTAGTTTCTGCTGATTGATGGGTACTAGTCTGCTGGCATCGACAACTCTGGCTGCAGGAAACGGTTTGGCTGTTTGTGAAAATTTATGTAGAATAAAAGCACGAGATAACTGCAGGGGATGGTGAAGAGTGAGCGACAGAGGAGCCGAGCGCCGCGGCGGGATGCTGATGCTGATTTCGCTACTTTTCTCCCGAGTGCCCTGTACTTGGGTTGCATTTTCGGTAAGAATACGGATGCCTCTTTCCTTTAAATCACCCTCAGACGTATGGACAGCGGTGGAACTACTCAGACCTTTTAAGTAAAAGTGTCAATACCATAATGAAAAAATACTCCATTACATTTAAAAGTCCTGCTTTTATAATCTTAAGTAAAAGTAAAGAAGTATTAGGAGCAAAATGTACTTAAAGTATCCAAAGTA
>NW_024401285.1:0-66000 GCF_016859285.1 Xiphias gladius
GGGAGGGTGGAGAGAAGGAGACGCTGGGGGAGACAGGGAAGGAAGGGGGCATGGGGGAGAAGTGGAGAGATGAATGGGTGAGGAGGGAGCTACTGTTGTCCAGCCTGAGCTGAAAAACCGGCAGCCTCCTCCATCTTGCTGTTGCTGTCACACTTCTTTCTCTTGTGCAACCAGCTCCAACGACTCCACTTTTTCTCCATCTTCTCCTTTTCTTTGCTTTGCTTCTTTGCCTTCTCTGATTTCTGTTTCTCTTTTCGTGCCTCCTTCTCCTCCTCTTTTTCCTTTTTCTCCATCTTCTCCTCTTTTGTCTTCTTCCAAAACCAGAAATGTCGGCTCTTTTGTGTTTTCAGACAGAACTCCTCCAGTACTTTGTACTCTGACTGCAGTTCTTCTTTCTCCATTTCCAGTGCGTTATGCACTTTCTGCAGTTCGTCCTTCTCCTCTTGGAGTTCATTCTTCTGCTTGTGCAGTTCTGTCTTCTCCTCTTGGAGTTCTCTGTTCTGCTTGTGCAGTTCTTTGTTCTCCTCTAGGAGTTCTTTGTTCTGCTTGTGCACTTCTTTCCTCTCCTCTCCCACTAAATCCATTATTATCTGCACTTGTTTCTTCTCCTCCTCCATTACATTCATCATTTTCTTCAGTTCTTCCTTCTCCTCTTGGAGTTTTTTGTTCCGCTTGTGCAGTTCTTTGTTCTCCTCTATGAGTTCATCGTTCTGCTTGTACAGTTCTTTCCTCTCCTCTCCCACTCGAAATCCATTATTATCTGCACTTCTTTCTTCTTCTCTTCCATCACATACATTGTCATGTGCAGTTCATTCATCTCCTCTTTCAGTACTTTGTTCTCTTCTCGCAGATCTTTCATCTCCTCTTGCAGTACTTTGTTCTCCATCTGCAGTTTTTTCTGCCATTCCTCCTGTATTTTGCCAAAACTCTCTTCTCTCTTGGCGAGCTCCGATCTGAACTTCTCCTCCAGAGCGTTGTACTTGATCTTCCAAGCTTCCTCATTCAAGAGGTTGTCATCATTTGAAGGCCCTGAGGGGCAGGCCCACGAATCTTACCCTTCGTCGCGGGGTTGTTTCGTCCGCCATGGTGGGATGAGCGTTACCAAAGGCATTTCGCTGAATTGAGAGCTCATCGCAGCGAAATGTTTCAGCTCGGGTCAGGATTCGGACGGCCCTGAGGGGCAGCACGCAGATTTTACCCGATGTTGTGGGTTCTTTCGTCCACGAAAGCTATTTCGGTGAACGGGGAACTCATTGCCTTCATATCTTTGAGCCTCTCGTCCATTACGATGTGGATGGCCCTGAAGGACTTCATCTGCAAATCTCACCCTTTTTCCTGTGTTTCGTTCTGCCATTGCAACGAGAAACAAAGATGATGCAGAGGTGTGAAGCGGTGGCCGATTGTTGGTACTGCACTTGCCTGTAGTAGACTGTAGTTATCCGTAGATGTACGTAGTAGTCTGTAGACTGCAGGTGTGTGTGTAAGAGGGTCTCTGTTGTAGATTCTGACCGTAGAAGACTGTGGTACACGATACTTGTGTGTAGGAGATATGTTACTCTGTTGAGTTTGGAGGTCTCCTTAAAGGTTGTAAGGGTTCTAGAATGCCGCGTCACGGAAGTTTTTGTCCTTTGAAGTCTGAAGTTCTAGAATAGAATGCCGCATCAGACTTTTTTGCCAGTGAAATCTGACAGCTTTTTTTGTTTGTTTGTTTGTTTTTTTGTTTGTTAGTTTCTTTCCTGTAGATAAAAGTGTGAGCGATATTCCGAGTGACACTGGTTACGAAAAGTCCAATTAATTTTCCCATAGACAGTGTTTTGTGACTGACAGCTGAGGCACTTTTATAGCATGGATCTACATGGAACTTTCGTGGCTGGATCATCGATATAAGAGATAAACAGCTGTTTAAGAAAATATCTGGTTCTTACTGAAGTGATCAGTAGAGATTGTAACTACAACCCCCAGAGAGCATTTCAACAAGCAAGATTCAATCACCGAACAGAAAAAAAAAAATATTATTCCAACTTGGGAGTGTTGACACATTCTTCCAAGCGGTCAGCCCTAGGGCTAATCTTGCAGACACAGCAGATAAATAGCCTGAAGTGCAGCCATTCTGCCAACAGTTTGCTGACACGTCTTTGGTTCTTTTCACAAGCGACAGATATTGTTGCAGTTAGAAACTTACCATATCTCTGACTCGGAATTTCAAGTCGGAGGCTGAAGTGAACTGTTTTTCCTACTCGGCTGTTTGAAATTGCAGTTTAAATATAGATCAGCTGTAAAATTAATTTAATTAAATAAAATTCTGTTACATGCACTGTTAATGGCAGGTTAAAGCTAAAGACTAGACTGTGTCAGGATCTGTATTCATTTCCTGTTTTATTTTGAAGTCTTGGTTCTGTTGTTACTGTTTGTTTTAACTTCCTGGTTCTTCCGCCTGTTTTGATTACTGTCTCCACCTTAATGTCTTTCACCTGTGTCTTGTTCCATGTGTATTTAAACCCGCCATTTCTCATGCCTTGCCAGATTGTCTTTGTTACCATTGTGTTCAAGCTCTCTTTGCATTTAGTCCCGATTTGCTTCCCTGTGGATGATCTGTTTTTCCCGGTATTTTGTGACCTCGATTCTGCCTGTTCCTGATCTGCCTTGTTGCCTGGTTTAACTGATTCCTGGTATTTAGACTCCTGGTATTTAGACCTCTGCTACGTCTCTCGGATTAAAGATTTGGATTTTGGACATTGTACTCGGCCTGACTCTCTCTTTCTCTCTTGCACTTGGATCCACACACACCTGACCTCACAGTACAATCTGGCCATGTCGGACCCAGCGGAGGGAGAGAATTTTGTCATGCTCTGGGAGCTCTAGGGAAGCTGTCTCAACGATTTGGAGGGCAGTTTCAGCCTGGGACCGGAGTTCAGTCATTGTCTGAGCAGCTACAAGCCCTGGCTGCCCAGACTTGCCAAGTGGTTACTCGTCTGGATTCCATGTCTTCTGCTACAACAGGCCCAGCTGTTCCTGCTCCACCTCCAATACCCAGGATCCTCCAGTTCATTTTTCAGAACCCAGAGCAACCCCCCATCGAAGGTATGATGGCACTCCTGAAACGTGTCAGCTCATTTTGACTCTGCTCGCTAACTTTTGAACTGCAGCCTCTTACCTTTGCCACTGAGCGTTCTAAAGTAGCCTTTATGATCACTAATCTCACGGGGCGAGCACATGAGTGGGCCACGGCTGAGTGGCAGAGACATTCATCTACCTGTGACTCTGTGGCTACTTTTTCTGCTGCTTTGGGTCGGGTTTTTGGTCAACCTGTCTCGGGCCGTGAGGCAGCCCATGCACTTCGTAATCTCAAGCAAGGTAGAAGCCGTGTATTTGATCATGCCATCAGATTTCGCACTCTGGCTGCGGAGAGTCAGTGGAACGACAAAGCACTTGCAGGCACCTTTTTCCTGAGTCTCTCTGAAGATATAAAGGACAGACTTACCATGGTTGATCTTCCTACAAGTTTTGAGGGTCTTGTGGAACTTGCTATTAAAATTGACAACCAGATGCAGGAACGAGAGCGGCTCAGAGGAGCTACAGGCCCTGGATCTGCGCCTTTTAGTCCCCAGGAGGAACCTATGCAGCTTGGTCGTACCCGTCTGAGCCAACAGGAACGCCAGCGCCGCCAACGTGAAGGACTGTGCCTCTACTGTGGGGAAATGGGGCACTTCCTGGCTCAGTGCCCGGTAAAAGGGCCTGGCTCACCAGTAACAGTGGCCTACTGGTGAGCCACACCGTGACTGCCTCTGGACCAGCACGCTCCTTGACCCCTGTTCAGCTCATCACTTCTCCCCAGAATTCCCTGGCCCTTACAGCCTTCATTGACCGGGCAGACTTAAAACTTCATGGATCTGAACCTGGCCCACCAGCTGAATCTACAACTCCACCCTTTGTCCAAGCCACGCTGGGCCAGCGCTCTCGATGGTCACCTGCTCAACTGGGTCACAGACCAGACCCCTCCTCTGTCTCTGTTGATGTCAGGTACTCACAAAGAGACCATTTCATTTTTTATTATTGAGTCTCAATACCCCCTTATCCTGGGTTATCCCTGGCTGTGTAAACACAACCCTCTCGTGAATTGGTCTACTGGGAGAGTGTTACAGTGGAGTCCTACTTGTCAGTCTTCCTGTTTGTCTTCTGTCGGTTTCCCCGCCTGCTGATTCCTCTTCTGAGTTTCCAGACCTGTCCAGGGTGCCTGAAGTCTACCTGGACCTGAAGGAGGTTAATAAGGTTCGTGCCAGGTCCTTGCCACCACATCACCCTGGAACTCGTAATGTCAAACCAGATGCCCTTTCAAGGCAGTTCGAGGCAGGAGACCGCCCTCAGGATGCAGCTCCCATTTTGCCCCCCTGACAGTGTGTTCGCAGCGGTGACCTGGGACATTGAGCAGAGGTCCAGCACGCCCTTTCGGAGGCCCAGGTTCCTGATGGCTGTCCTCCTGGTCGGCTCTTTGTTCCAGACCCGCTCCGTTCCCGAGTCCTGCAATGGGGGGCCCTCCTCTCTTCTTAGCTGTCATCCTCGGCAAGGTCTCCCGATGCCCCCCTACTGGTCTGCCCAGGCCTCAGCCCCAGGTTCCCAGCTACCAGCCCCCCAGGCCTCAGCCCAGGCCTCAGCCCCAGGTTCCCAGCTACCAGCCCCCCAGGCCTCAGCCCCAGGTTCCCAGCTACCAGGCCTCAGCCCAGGCCTCAGCCCCAGGTTCCCGGCTACCAGCCCCCCAGGCCTCAGCACCAGGTTCCCAGCTACCAGCCCTCCTACGCACCAATATTGGATATGAGAGGTCCGCTAATCGTCATCGCACACCGGCTCCTCGCTACCTCGTGGGCCAGAAAGTATGGCTCTCCACTCGAGACCTGCCAGTTCGGGGGGAGTGTCATAAGCTGGGTCCCAGGTTTGTGGGCCCTTTCCCGAACTCGGCGATCATCAACCCTGCTGCTGTCCGCCTTCATCTTCCTCGGACCATGAGGGTCCATCCCACCTTCCATGTTTCCTGAATCAAGCCTATCAAGACCAGGCCTTTTAGTTCCTCCCTCCGCCCAGGTTCGTTGAAGGTGGTCCTGTCTATTCGGTAAAGAAACTGTTGGCTGTTCGTCGTAGGGGGCGGGGCCGTCAGTACCTCATTGATTGGGAGGGGTACGGTCCAGAGGAAAGGTCCTGGGTTCCTGCTCGGGACATTCTTGATAAAACACGGATACGGGACTTTCATAGACTGAACCCGGGCATTCCTGGCACGTCTGGGGACGTCCCTTAGGGAGGGGGTACTGTCAGGATCTGTATTCATTTCCTGTTTTATTTTGAAGTCTTGGTTCTGTTGTTACTGTTTGTTTTAACTTCCTGGTTCTTCCCGCCTGTTTTGATTACTGTCTCCACCTTAATGTCTTTCACCTGTGTCTTGTTCCCTGTGTATTTAAACCCCGCCTCATTTCTCATGCCTTGCCAGATTGTCTTTGTTACCATTTGTGTTCAAGCTCTCTAGCATTTAGTCCCGATTTGCTTCCCTGTGGATGATCTGTTTTTCCGGTATTTTTGTGACCCTCGATTCTGCCTTGTTGCCTGGTTTAACTGACTCCTGGTATTTAGACCTCTGCTACGTCTCTCGGATTAAAGATTTGAATTTTGGACATTGTACTTCGGCCTGACTCTCTCTTTCTCTCTCTTGCACTTGGATCCACACACACCTGACCTCACAGACTGTTGGGAAAACATTTGTTCACATTGTTGATTTTATGTAAATACCAGTAAATTTAAAATAATTCAGTTTTGGATTCTGGGTGAATTTTGGATGAATTTAGCTACTATAGCGACATGTTTTTGTTCATGAATTCACAGACGAGGAATTCTGAATTGAGTACAGCTCCGATTCTCACCTCTGCTGGCTTTGGCCGAGGTTCATGGGTATTTTTACCCTTCTGCCCAAATGATGGACAAAACATGATTCGTCAGAAATGAAAGGGAAACTTATATAATTGTTACATTATCTAGGAGATTTATCCAAATCAACATTCACCTGTGAAATAAGACTGTCTTGCCTGCCTAGCCAAACATCACAATATGAGGAACAAAACTGCTAAAGCCCAGAGGAAAATCAGAAATCAAACTTCATGTTTTACAGCCACACAGACAAAATTCAGCATTTCTGTTTTGCGCTCTCATCAAAAACAATGTCCATACGGTCAAAAGGGTTGGAATCAGTTATTCATTGGTATTTGGGCTGAGCTGCTCTTTTAACGCTCTGTGTTCAGTGTGTGTTTGTGCAGGGTCAGTGAAGTTGGTAGTTTTTCCATAGCCGGGGCAGAGCAGCTGGAAACATACAGCTGTTCAGTGATACTGAGGAATCCACCGGACACGCTCTCCCAACCACACGGGTTCAGCTGCTTTGACAAGTCACCTTTTGACATGTGACAAACAGAGTAAAACAAGCGAACCGCTAAACTCTCACTAATTTGAAATCAATCTGGCTCTGTCACATGACTGATATTACTTAATGGTTAAAAGTGCAGTGTAACTCTGCACTGCATAGATAGAGTCTCAGAGGATAAGTTATAAACAATTTGATTGTGTCATCTTTTTACTTTTGTCATTTTTTGAATAATTTTGTTGCATTTCACTGACCAGTTTAATTGACCATACAGGATATCAGCAGATTAATTGGTAATGATAATAATCATAAATCGATATTTCCAGGCCTAATTATTATATATTATATCATTTGAATGCTATCACTAATGCATAAACATGTTTGTAGCATTTTAATGTTGCGGCTGGTTTTTTGGGGGGCTGTTTATAACTATTTTACAAACTGTTTGGAAGTTTAATCTGTAATTTTATTTATTGAGCATATGTTTTGCATGTAAAATCTTAATCTTAAAAGTAACTATTTTGCTGTGAAATGTAATGGATTTTAAATATAAAGCAGCAGAAACTGGTAACGCTCAGGTAAAATACCACAAAATTGCCCTTGAGATAGGTATATGGTTTGAATACATGTGCTCACTTTGCACATTGCACTGTGACGAATAGTGAAAATAAGCATCAAGTCCAGCATGACAAAAGCAGCGTCAAAGATTCGTGGTTACCAGCACTAACAACACCAAATCATTGTCGTCATCTTCTTTTTTCAGGGAGTTTATTGAAGAGGGAGCGTGGATTATGCCAAGAACAACCCTGAACTGTCGTGTATGTGTCTCCTCAGTCCTGCAGGATACCCAAAATAGTTGCAGAGTACTGTAAGTGCTCATTACTTTGTTTTGACTTTGACTAAACCTGAATCTCTTTCTTGATTATAGTACTAAATAAAAAATCTCTAGAATTCATTGTAATGATTGATTTCACAGGTCCTGTAATTTCCTAACTACAGTGGAAACCGTTTACAGGGATCAGTTACAGTGATCAACTGCTTATAGGGATCACAAAACCTGGGACAGGTTCTATACAAATCCTTCTTATGTAATTTGCTGATAGTAATCAAGTAGTCCGCTCACAGTGTTCACTTTGGGTCTTTTCATGCATGACAACGTATGGAAAAAGAATTTAAAACTTAGACTACTACTGCAAGCTTTCATATGCTAAGACTGTGTGTGTGTGTGCGCGCGTGCGTGTGTTACGTGTGGCTCAAGTGAGTTATTTTGCCCTCCTGTTCCTGCTCCGCTCGCGTTTTGGGACTTTTACAGTGCGTAATTATCGTCCCCGCTGTCTCCCAGTAGCAGGTATGTCACGTGAGTGGAGTGTAATGCTTTCACCCTGACCATTCGGACTGGGCTTGGAGCAGGCGACGGGCCACGGCGCAGTTTATGCTATTTTATCTTTAAAGCAGTATATAGCAAAGCTGTCCGTTTCATTACTTCATATTCACTGTGATATACAAATGTCAGTTAGATGTATTCTGCATGAGAAATAAAGAAAAAAAATATTTTTTGAAGGAGAATTATTATAATCATCCACTTACAGTGATTAATTTGAACCGGACAGACGAGATCACTACAAGTGGTTTCCTGTGAGTTTCCTTGAGAGTCATTTTAGTTAATGTGGTTGCGTTGAGTTTATAGGCAGCTGATGATTTCCAGAGAGTTTCATTGAACCTACTGTCAAATTCTTATAGGTTTGAAATATAGACAGAGATCCATGTAAACCAAAGTAAACATTTATTTATTATTCGAAGCTTTATCCGTCATATATGTTGAATTGTATGTTGAATTGTATGTGCCTGTAGACAAATCTTACATTGTTATTACATGTTCAGTCGACCTGCTGTGACCTGTCCAATAGACTCTTTTGAATTCATTAAGTGGAATTTTATCAGGTGAACACTCTCAGTTTTCCTAAACTTTTCCGTTAGTACGGCTGCAGTTTTATTTATGGTCTATTTAATGAACAATTTAGTTAAAAAGACTAAACACTTGTTTTTTTCTTTATTATTGATCTTGATTGATATTGATAAATTTTCAGCAGACTTCTGAAGAAATCGATCTATTAAAAAAAACAGGAAATCAGTCTTTAGAGGTTTGTGACAAGTTTAAGAATAAATGAACTACAGTAAGTGTAGTAGTGGGATTATTTTTGTTACTACTCTTAGATACTGTAGGGGGCAGTGTAACACTGGCTTTTCTGAGACCTCTATTGATTCAGGTAGAAGTGAAGTGCCACTGGAGCTTTCACACGACTTAGTAAATTTGTCTCACCCAGAGTCCCATGCTCTCGTTGACTCAGTTCCATTTCACAGTAACCAGGTCCGTCAATAACAAAAGTACGATTAGTGATTTCCTCTTTTTTTCCTTCCCGCAGTAAACGGCAATGTGAGGGAAGAAACTGTCACAAGCAAAACGTCTCCGCAGATTTCAGAGCTTCTGACCAAACTGACCAATCAGTCCGGCCTGGACATCATCCGCATCCGCAAACCCTTCCACACAGACCACCCCAGTATCCAGGGCCAGTGGCACCCATTCACCAACCGGCCCCCCTCTATCGGCACCATCAGACCACAGAAAAACAGGGACGCTGAATGATGACTTGAGTTAAAGTCAAACAGTTTGGATGTTTCCACCGACTTTAATCAATCTTGAGAGTTTTTTTTTTTTGGATTAGTTCAAGTGTCTGCACAGGTCAAGTAGTTCTCACGTTTGCAGCAATTTTCCAGTGTATTTGTTGGATATTTCCAGCCGAAGACCCCACTACCGACTGCACATTTTTTGGCATGTCCTTCTGCCTGGTGGTGGCAGCAAAGCCACTTGAGCCGTGCAGAAAAAGAGGCAGTGCCAGCTCCGAATGCCACGCTTGAATAGACTTCCCATGAATCCACCAGTGGCTTGTCAGCTGGCGTCTTAAAAAGCAGATAACTGTTTTTAGTTGCAGAGTTATTTGGAGATTCCTGTGATAATTGCAGCGCCGAAGAGCAGATGGAACTTTGAATGAAATAAAATAGATTTCTTTTGCGCAAATGCTGGCATTGGTGTTTAAAGTGAGACTTTGTGTTGACTTGTGTTTGAACAGCTTGTCAGAGTCAAGACTGACTCCAGCGGTGCTGCCTGCATCATCAGTTTTAACTGATTTTACTACAGTTAAAACAATTAACAGACAAGACACATATCTGATGTACACCTTTTTTATTTGTATGACACCGGAATGTACACGTTTTTACAGTTTAATACTGATTGAGGTTTCAACGTTTCCTTGCTACACAACCTTAGATGACCCAGAGCTTAAATGAACACGACAGATGGTTGTGCGATAGCTTTGGGGGGCAATTCCTAACCTTCAGCACAGAGCTGTCCTCCGTACCGACTGTAACGGGAACAGAAAACTAACACTCCTCCAGTGGGTGATTTTCTTCAAATTCAACAAGGCGGATGTTGGCAAAAACTACTCTCTGCTTTCTTTGCAGTTCACATCCTGAATTCATCATTTGTGACTGGAAAAAGGCACGCACTGCCTCCCCTCCACAGGCGACCTCAGCGTTCTTAACACATATACAGATACATACAAGCAAATGCTGGTCATCAGATGAAAACACGAATAAGACGACTCGCGTGGAGTGAGCGTGAAAGGTGCCCCGGGAGAGATTGCTAGTTACTGCTGATTGATGGGTACTAGTCTGCTGGCATCGACAACTCTGGCTGCAGGAAACGGTTTGGCTGTTTGTGAAAATTTATGTAGAATAAAAGCACGAGATAACTGCAGGGGATGGTGAAGAGTGAGCGACAGAGGAGCCGAGCGCCGCGGCGGGATGCTGATGCTGATTTCGCTACTTTTTCTCGAGTGCCCTGTACTTGGGTTGCATTTTCGGTAAGAATACGGATGCCTCTTTACTTTAAATCACCCTCAGACATATTGACAGCGGTGGAACTACTCAGACCTTTTAAGTAAAAGTATCAATACCATAATGAAAAAATACTCCATTACATTTAAAAGTCCTGCTTTTAAAATCTTAAGTAAAAGTACATAAGTATTAGCAGCAAAATGTACTTAAAGTATCCAAAGTACAAACACTGATTATGCACATTCAATTTATATGTTGAAATGTTATTACCAATTCATTACCATATAAGCAGGATTTATAAGTTAGAGCTCATTTTAACATATGTATATACTGTTGGGTAGTTAAATCTTTCTTAATGCATATTTTCTAATTTCATTTATAAAATCTTAATCTGAAAAGTACTTAGTAACTATGTGTGTCAGAGGATTTAGTGGAGTAAAAAGTACAATATTTTTCTCTGAAATGTAGTCGAGTAGAAGTATTAAGTAGCAGAAACTGGAAATGGCCAAGTATAAGTACCTCAAAATTGTACTTAAGTAAATGTACTTAGTTACTTTTCACCACTGCAGTTAGTGTCTGTCACTGCTTAAACAATGAAAGTTGCAAAATTTTAAGTTATCTGTAAATTTATATGACCAACTGTAGGTCAAATGAAACCGTTCGGTTGCTGTGGCTGCTTTGCCTGTTTTAATAAAAGGCATGGAGTTAAAGAATGAAATGCCTGACGATGTGAAAATCTTTAAAGTTTTTTTTTTTCACGCTCCCTTCATCAGAGCCACTCTGCTCCCATCACCCCTGTGCTCCCCAATGGGAACTGGCACAGCCCGACCCATGCTGGGACATTAAAGGCTCTAAATAAAGATGCTTTTGCTAAGTTACAAACCTTGAACGCTGCTCTGAAAAAAAAATTGTCATTTTATCCCCAACTAAGCTCATGTTATACGTCTGCTCTGTTATAAATGTATGTAAATGTCTCTGGGATAATGTAGGCTCCCTTCCCAGTGGAGGACAGTGGCCTCGGTGCCTGCCACAAGCTAAAAACAATTGAGTAGCATGGTGTCTTGAGAATATCCAGTGCGAACATGTTTTGCATGTCATTTCCTGAGATCTTAAATGGTTAGGTATGGAGTGGGAAAGCCTGGGTGGCCACATTAAACGGCACGTTCACTCTCTCTCGCAAATCAATTTATATTTCTTATATTTGCGCGAATAGTTTCTAGTCATTAAAGAGACGGGCCTTTATCTGCTACACTGAATCAGATCTTTCTCCCAGTTTGCGGGACTGATGCTTGGCATAAGATCACAGAATCAGCAGAAGTGGGGTAAAATGTCTGAATGCAGAGAGTTTATACCTGCATACAAGAGGCGCATGCTGCACTCAGCTGTACACACAAAAAGTGACAATACCTACTGTGCAAAGACTGAAAAAAAAAGAGCTAAATACGCAAGCGCGCAAGTATTTTGTTTGAAGTATACAGATTCTTCCATCGTTACCAGCACATTTACCAGTCTGCACAGAGTGCATTGGCTAGACTATATTCTCAATCAGTCGAGGTTCATATTGAACTGGCTTTTGAGGAAAACGAGAAGATGACTGAAAACTCTCATGTGCAAAAACAGCCTCTTCTGTGTGAAACATACGGCGAAAAGGTACTGCAAATGTATTTCGGATGCACATTTTAAAGCTTTCCTTGTACATTTTATAAAATTAAAATCATATTCTCATTTTCTAACAAACTAGATCTCATTATTGTGTAGTTTTTTTGTTTTTAAGGATTTTTTAAAAATTTGTTTAAAAAGGTAAAATCTGTTATGTTTCACTCCGGAGCCTGTTCTGGACACACAGCGCTATACAGACGCCATTGAAGTCGTCCTCTATGAATGTTAGAGCTGTTTAATGCGCTCAGCAGGTTTGCGTTTGTCGGACGGTTTCCACGGTAATTGAGTTACTAGCTGATAATTAACTGACGGTTTTAAAGATGACGGCCAGAGGGACGCAGAGTCGCTTCCTGAAGTGTTCTTCAGAACGGGGTCGGTCGCTACGTCTGCCAGCTCAAACGGATCTCTATCATCTTCTCCAAGAACGCACAGAGCTCGTTGGGAGTCAGGTACAATAACAACAATGATAATAATAATCATCATTATTATTATTATTAAAAGTGTATTTTAAGGTGATAAAGGTCATATGTACACTCACTGAGCACTTTATTAGGAACACCGTACTGATAGTGGGAAGGGCCTCCCTTTGCTTTCAAAACAGCCTCAGTTCTTCGTGGCCTGGATTCCACAAGATGTTGGAAACAGTCCTTTGAGACTCTCGTCCATGTTGACATGATTGCATCACACCTTTTCTGCAGATTTTTCAGCTGCACATTCATGCTGCCAGTCTCTTGTTCTACCACATCCCAAAGGTGTTACACTGGATCCAGATCTGGCGACTGGGGAGGCCACTGACGTCCACTGAACTCGTTGTCATGATGATGTAACCAGTTTGAGACGACTTTTGCCTTGTGACATAGAGCAATATCATGTTGGAGGTAGCCATTAGATGATGGTAAACCGTGGCCATAAAGGGATGCACATGGTCAGCAACAATACTCAGATAGGCTGTGGCATTCAAACCACGATCAGTTGGTATTAAGGGGCCCAAAGTGGGCCAAGAAAAAAAATTCCCATTATTCCCACAAGTTGATGACATCAGATGTCGTTTTGTCGAGCAACAGTCCAAAACCCAGGACGTTCGGTTTGCAGTGACATTAAACAGAGAAAAGCAGCAAATCCTCAGAGTTAAGAAGCTGGAAACAGAGAATTTTTGGCATTTCTGCATGGAAAGCGTACTGAAAGACTGACCTGACTATCAAAAAAGTTGGTGATTAAATTTCTGTCAGTCGAGTAATTCATTCATTCCTTAACCATTAGTTTCAGACGTTTGTGGTTATAGGGGTAGTTATGTTTCCATGCATCGTCTTGAAGAATGGGGAAACCATTTACCATGATGACTGGTTTCTCCCACATTTGTCTCGAGGGCCTGTCTTGTTACGTTTCAGGCGATGGTGTGTCTGCCGGTCTGACTTTGTAGAGCCTGATCTGATGTGTAGTGAGATTCATGAATTGAACACATGCCAGTCTCTCTCTCTTTTTTTTCTTTAAAACCGTAAAAACAGGGTAGGGATTTCTGGCACAACTTCACATACTTCCATGGTTCATCAAGAGGGGAAAAAATCTGAAGGGGTTAAAAGTCCAGCAACAAAAGAACAAGTTTACTTTGCAACTTCTTTACTGTAAAAAAAGTCTGGTCCACCATTAAAAAGAAACATTCATTGTCGGTTAATAATTAAATCACAGTGAACCAATTACCAGTAAATTATGATAACATTAAATATAATCATAGGCCTGTCAGTGAGGTCACATGGTTTTCCTGCAGAATATCATTGTAAATTACAGAAGCAGCTCCTGTAATTTACCACAGGCTAAAATGCCATTTGGAAGGACAACTTTTATTATGTGACATTCATCCTGTCAAAATATGGCTTAGTTTTGTTTAAATTCAAACTTAAAACAAAATAGTTTATAAAAGATACTGTACCAGTGCATCTACTTAATAACAGACCATGTTATACAGTAGTAGTTATTTTGTTTTATTCAGAGAGGCTGTTATATGCAGAAACATGATTGAATTATTTGATTAAATTTTTTATTAAGTTTTATTGGGGGGGGGTAGAGATGGGGGGCAGAGATAGGAGGGTTGGGGGTAAGGGGAAGGGGGTGAGGGTGATTGGGATCGGGGGAAGGGAAAGGGTGAGGGAAATGAAGGAAATATAGAGGGTGTTGAAGGAGGGTGGGGGTGAGGGAGATAGAAGAAATATAGAGGGGTAAGCGAGGGAGGCTGGGGGTGAGGGAGATAGAAGAAATATAGAGGGGTAAGCGAGGTAGGGAGGGTGGATAGAAGGAGACGCTGGGGGAGACAGGGAAGGAAGGGGGCATGGGGGAGAAGTGGAGAGATGAATGGGTGAGGAGGGAGCTACTGTTGTCCAGCCTGAGCTGAAAAACCGGCAGCCTCCTCCATCTTGCTGTCGCTGTCACACTTCTTTTTCTTGTGCAACCAGCTCCAACGACTCCACTTTTTCTCCATCTTCTCCTTTTCTTTTCTTTGCTTCTTTGCCTTCTCTGCTTTTTGTTTCTCTTTTCTTGCCTCCTTCTCCTCCTCTTTTTCCTTTTTCTCGATCTTCTCCTCTTTTGTCTTCTTCCAAAACCAGAAATGTCGGCTCTTCTGTGTTTTCAGACAGAACTCCTCCAGTACTTTGTACTCTGACTGCAGTTCTTCTTTCTCCATTTCCAGTGCGTTATGCACTTTCTGCAGTTCGTCCTTCTCCTCTTGGAGTTCATTCTTCTGCTTGTGCAGTTCTTTGTTCTCCTCTATGAGTTCATCGTTCTGCTTGTACAGTTCTGTCCTCTCCTCTCCCACGAAATCCATTATTATCTGCACTTCTTTCTTCTTCTCTTCCATCACATACATTTTCATGTGCAGTTCATTCATCTCCTCTTTCAGTACTTTGTTCTCTTCTCGCAGATCTTTCATCTCCTCTTGCAGTACTTTGTTCTCCATCTGCAGTTTTTTCTGCCATTCCTCCTGTATTTTGCCAAAACTCTCTTCTCTCTTGGCGAGCTCCGATCTGAACTTCTCCTCCAGAGCGTTGTACTTGATCTTCCAAGCTTCCTCATTCAAGAGGTTGTCATCATTTGGAAGGCCCTGAGGGGCAGCGTCCACGAATCTTACCCTTCGTGGGTTGTTTCGTCCGGCCATGGTGGGATGAGCGTTACCAAAGGCATTTAGCTGAATTGAGAGCTCATCGTAGCGAAATGTTTCAGCTCGGTCAGGATTCGGACGGCCCTGAGGGGCAGCACGTGCAGATTTTACCCACTGTTGTGGGTTCTTTCGTCCACGAAAGCTATTTCGGTGAACGGGGAACTCATTGCCTTCATATCTTTGAGCCTCTCGTCCATTACGATGTGGATGGCCCTGAAGGACTTCATCTGCAAATCTCACCCTTTTTCCTGTGTTTCGTTCTGCCATTGCAACGAGAAACAAAGATGATGCAGAGGTGTGAAGCGGTGGCCGATTGTTGGTACTGCACTTGCCTGTAGTAGACTGTAGTTATCCGTAGATATACGTAGTAGTCTGTAGACTGCAGGTGTGTATGTGTAAGAGGGTCTCTGTTGTAGATTCTGACCGTAGAAGACTGTGGTACACGATACTTGTGTGTAGGAGATATGTTACTCTGTTGAGTTTGGAGGTCTCCTTAAAGGTTGTAAGGGTTCTAGAATGCCGCGTCACGGAAGTTTTTGTCCTTTGAAGTCTGAAGTTCTAGAATAGAATGCCGCATCAGACTTTTTTGCCAGTGAAATCTGACAGCTTTTTTTGTTTGTTTGTTTGTTTGTTTGTTTCTTTCTTTCCTGTAGATAAAAGTGTGCGGCGCTATTCCGAGTGACCCTGGTTACGAAAAGAAAAGTCCCATTCATTTTCAGTCAGGTACAATAACAACAACAATAATCATCATCATCATCATCATCATCATCATCATCATTATTATTATTAACTGTGTAT
Organism: Xiphias gladius; assembly: GCF_016859285.1. Taxonomy (NCBI): domain Eukaryota; kingdom Metazoa; phylum Chordata; class Actinopteri; order Istiophoriformes; family Xiphiidae; genus Xiphias; species Xiphias gladius. The sequence goes on from NW_024401285.1 coordinate 15,894, forward strand.
TTTAAGGTGATAAAGGTTATATGTACACTCACTGAGCCCTTAATTAGGAACACCGTACTAATATTGGGTTGGGTCTCCCTTTGTTCTCAAAACAGCCTCAGTTCTTGGCGGCCTCATGCAAAGGTCCAGGGCCAACTCACTGATAAAGGTGGTCTTCCCACTGCCAGTAGGACCTGGTAAACAAAGAAACGTAAATAACATAAACATATATTAAGATAAACTATATATGTTTGAATGTAAACTGTGCAGAGTGGATAAGAGATAATAAAGTAGATAGTCACATATACAAGTGTTTACACCTCATAGTCAAACTCTGGTACACAGCCCAGCCTTCCTGCCCCAAATATATTATTTTTCAGGACTGGTGGATTAAAAATAAACTTTGGCCTGCTGTGCGTTTGAATGTTTTTTTCTTTTTTATTTCCTATGCTTTACAATCTAGATCCATATTTAAACAGATGATATGCATCAGCGCCAAACTTAAAAACACAGAACTGGAACCTGCTATTACTTACAAACAGATTTACAATAACAAAATTAAGTTTTTAAAGCTGCCTTACTTGAGTTTTTGGCCACTAAAATGCACTGAAACAAAACGAAAACACAACATTCAATATATATATATTTTTTTAAGCCTGTTGCCAGCTTTGTCTCTCTGCCGTTTGGTGATGGGCAGGTATTGTATAGGTAGTGTTTATCAGAGCTTTTTTTCTTTTTTTGTTTTGTTTTTTTGCTGAAAACCGCTACCTGCTGTGGACTTTGGAGCTTAAAAAAGCCCAAAAAGAGCTGAAAGATGCCAAAATGCTCCATAGAGCTGAGAGCAGCTGCAGAGTTGGGTTATAATTCTCTGTGGGTTTGTCACTATGTGCAACACCTTTCTTATTACACATGATCATCTGATCGACTGTTAAGATAGATATATTCATTTCTATCTTTGTTTTTGCCTTTTCAGGTTATGAACTTTTAATGCTCAGTCGCCCCTTAAATCATTATCAGCTTTCCAAAATTCTGCTGCTAGCCTTTTAGAGACCGATCATCTACTCATTACTCCCATTTTAGACTTTTTTTTACACTGGTTTTACACTTGTTTTATCTATAATAAGAGCTCAGGCATTTACCAAGCTTTTAAATCCCTGATATGTTTCAAATAGATTTGATATTAAGAAGGCTTCCTAGCAACTGAAAGAAATCTAACATATATTTACTATATATCAGTTTTATTCTATTGTTGTTCATACTATTTTGTCAGTTTTTCTTTACATTTTTGTCAGTTTGTAGCCTTTTATTGTTGTAACTAGTATTTTTCTTTTGTTTTTTTAGTGTCTCGCTTAATGACGTTATATTTACAACAGTTAGAAATGCAAAATCCTTACCAAGAATGAGACAAAATCTACACATTAAAAGATGGACAAAATGTATAATACATGAATTGAAATAATGTGAATGGGGGCTGGTTTACCTTTTCAACCATCATCTTCTTCACTTATTTCCCTCCATTGAGGACAATAAGCTTATTATGTTGAGTTGTTCATGGATTCATGTGCCAACATTTTCTTTTTTTTATTTTGTTTTATTTGGAAAAGACAATATCAAGGAATTTACAAATAATTGGGATAACTTTACAAGAGGCCCTTTCCCAGTTTTTGTAATATATATGTATATGTAAAAAAAGAGGCAGTTTAAGACAGAGTAGTAATTGTAGGCCTTAATTCAGACTTCAGGGGCAATTCCAGTCGTCCATCTTCACCTCCAGAAATAGCATATCTCTCTGTATATACACTTTAGCCTATATAGGCGTTAATATCTGCTAACATAAATATCTGCACTCATCCACATACACACAGCATATACATACTCGCACTTCTCCTTCTCTGTCATCTAATTTTCAAAATAACTTTCTTACATTTGCTCCCTCCATGTTCCGCATCTACGTTAGAAGCAAGGGAGTTTAGATTTCTGCTGTTCCCATCACGAAGAAGAAAGAAATTAAAACCTCAATGAATTTATATAAAGTCTGCTCGCATTGGGTTTTTTAAAATTTCTATCAATTTATTCCAAATTTGGTCAAAAGTATCTTTTTAGATCCTCAAAGAAAAGTTGTTTCCTGCTTTTTAGGGATTGTGATGTGGACCATGTGTGATGGTGCCGGGCAGTGGTGCTTTTATTTTTATATTCCTGACTTAGAGAAAAGAAAAATTAATAAGTATCATAAACAGATGCAACATCAATAACGAACTAATTTCCCACTAATTCACACTATACAATACCTGGAACATGGTTTTAATAAGGTGAGCCTCGTCCTCGTGGAGGTCAGTGAGGGGCACGGAGCTGGACCAGATCGTCTGCACCTCCCTCAGCTCCCTCTCCCGCTCCTCCTGCTCTTCTACACTCTCTGGATATCCCAGCAGCACATGAGGGCTGAGGCAGTCCTGCCCCTCCTTCTGCATCACCTCCAGACAGTCCTGGAGGTCCTCCCAGCTCCCTCCCACCAGCGTGTCTTTACACAGAAACTGCCCCGTGGTTTTGTCGATGAACAGGGAGAAACTCTCCTTCCTGGCAGACGAATCGACAAAGATGCTCGGGACGTGGAGGCAACTGTAGCCATCGTGGAAGGGAATATCTTTGGAGCGGATATACTGTTTGATATCTGTCACCGTGATGGGGCTCACAGGTAACTCCACAGTAGACTTAGCGTCTTTTTTATAGGTCCTGATCACAGTGTGTGCCACGAAGTAGCCTGCGCCCCGACGCCTTGGGACACATGGAGCCTCAGGAGGCCTGTGAATGAGCCTGTGAGTGACAGGTCTCAAACACAGGGACGAAAAATGTCTTTGGAGGAGAAACTTTGGGTCTGCCACCTGCAGGAGAAAGGCGGTGCCCTTCAGCAGCAAGCTCCTCCACATTAGTTACCGGGTTAGGACATTGAAACCGCAGCAGACGTGAAAATACGAAGGAATATCAGCCTAACACATGCAAAAGTTGCAAAGGTCTTGGGTGACCTGGATATTTAGAGAAAGGAGAGAAAGTGATGAAGAAAACCGTTGTTTCTTTTACCATACAGACACAAACGATACACAAAACTCAGCGTGGAGGCGCATGAAAGCCGTATATATAAATAAATTAAGTTTAATTTAGAAAAAAAACAAAAAAAACCCACACTTAAAAATTCAACTTACCGCCTCTGTTACCTAGCCTCATTTTCTTCCATGCTCCTCTGACCCGGCTTTTCGGTGAGTTTTCATAACAAGTTCGTGTGACACATATAGCGAAAAGGTACTGCAAATGTATTTTGGTTGCACATTTTAAAGCTTTCCTTGTACATTTTATAAAATTAAACTCATATTCTCATTTTCTAACAAACTAGATCTCATTATTGTGTAGTTTTTTTTATTTTTAAGGATTTTTAAAAATGTTTAAAAGGTAAAATCTGTTATGTTTCACTCCGGAGCCTGTTCTGGACACACAGCGCTATACAGACGCCATTGAAGTCGTCCTCTATGAATGTTAGAGCTGTTTAATGCGCTCAGCAGGTTTGCGTTTGTCGGACGGTTTCCACGGTAATTGAGTTACTAGCTGATAATTAACTGACGGTTTTAAAGATGACGGCCAGAGGGACGCAGAGTCGCTTCCTGAGAAGTGTTCTTCAGAACGGGGTCGGTCGCTACGTCTGCCAGCTCAAACGGATCTCTATCATCTTCTCCAAGAACGCACAGAGCTCGTTGGGAGTCAGGTACAATAACAACAATGATAATAATAATCATCATTATTATTATTATTATTATTAAAAGTGTATTTTAAGGTGATAAAGGTCATATGTACACTCACTGAGCACTTTATTAGGAACACCGTACTGATAGTGGGAAGGGCCTGCCTTTGCTTTCAAAACAGCCTCAGTTCTTCGTGGCCTGGATTCCACAAGATGTTGGAAACAGTCCTTTGAGACTCTCGTCCATGTTGACATGATTGCATCACACTGTTTCTGCAGATTTTTGCTGCCAGTCTCTTGTTCTACCACATCCCAAAGGTGTTCCACTGGATCCAGATCTGGCGACTGGGGAGGCCACTGACGTCCACTGAACTCGTTGTCATGATGATGAAACCAGTTTGAGACGACTTTTGCTTTGTGACATAGAGCAATATCATGTTGGAGGTAGCCATTAGATGATGGTAAACCGTGGCCATAAAGGGATGCACATGGTCAGCAACAATACTCAGATAGGCTGTGGCATTCAAACCACGATCAGTTGGTATTAAGGGGCCCAAAGTGGGCCAAGAAAAAATTCTATTGTTCCCACAAGTTGACGACATCAGATGTCGTTTAGTCGAGCAACAGTCCAAAACCCAGGACGTTCGGTTTGCAGTGACATTAAACAGAGAAAAGCAGCAAATCCTCAGAGTTAAGAAGCTGGAAACAGAGAATTTTTGGCATTTCTGCATGGAAAGCGTACTGAAAGACTGACCTGACTATCAAAAAAGTTGGTGATTAAATTTCTGTCAGTCGAGTAATTCATTCATTCCCTAACCATTTGTTTCAGACGTTTGTGGTTATAGGGGTAGTTATGTTTCCATGCATCGTCTTGAAGAATGGGGAAACCATTTACCATGATGACTGGTTTCTCCCACATTTGTCTCGAGGGCCTGTCTTGTTACGTTTCAGGCGATGGTGTGTCTGCCGGTCTGACTTTGTAGAGCCTGATCTGATGTGTAGTGAGATTCATGAATTTAACACATACCAGTCTCTCTCTTTTTTTTTTAAAACCGTAAAAACAGAGTAGGGATTTCTGGCACAACTTCACATACTTCCATGGTTCATCAAGAGGGGAAAAAATCTGAAGGGGTTAAAAGTCCAGCAACAAAAGAACAAGTTTACTTTGCAACTTCTTTACTGTAAAAAAAGTCTGGTCCGCCATTAAAAAGAAACATTCATTGTCGATTAATAATTAAATCATAGTGAACCAATTACCAGTAAATTATAATAACATATAATATAATCATAGGCCTGTCAGTGAGGTCACATGGTTTTCCTGCAGAATATCATTGTAAATTACAGAAGCAGCTCCTGTAATTTACCACAGGCGAAAATGCCATTTGGAAGGACAACTTTTATTATGTGACATTCATCCTGTCAAAATATGGCTTAGTTTTGTTTAAATTCAAACTTAAAACATCACAGTTTATAACAGATACTGTACCAGTGCATCCCCTTAATAACAGACCATGTTATACAGTAGTAGTTATTTTGTTTTATTCAGAGAGGCTGTTATATGCAGAAACATGATTGAATTATTTGATTAAATTTTTTATTAAGTTTTATTGGGGGGGGGGGTATAGATGGGGGGGGCAGAGATAGGAGGGTTGGGGGTAAGGGGAAGGGGGTGAGGGTGATAGAGGAAATATAGAGGGGTAAGCGAGCGAGGGTGGAGAGAAGGGGAGGCTGGGGGAGACAGGGAAGGAAGGGGGCATGGGGGAGAAGTGGAGAGATGAATGGGTGAGGAGGGAGCTACTGTTGTCCAGCCTGAGCTGAAAAACCGGCAGCCTCCTCCATCTTGCTGTCGCTGTCACACTTCTTTTTCTTGTGCAACCAGCTCCAACGACTCCACTTTTTCTCCATCTTCTCCTTTTCTTTGCTTTGCTTCTTTGCTTTCTCTGCTTTCTGTTTCTCTTTTCGTGCCTCCTTCTCCTCCTCTTTTTCCTTTTTCTTGATCTTCTCCTCTTTTGTCTTCTTCCAAAACCAGAAATGTCGGCTCTTCTGTGTTTTCAGACAGAACTCCTCCAGTACTTTGTACTCTTTCTGCAGTTCTTCTTTCTCCATTTCCAGTGCGTTATTCACTTTCTGCAGTTCCTCCTTCTCCTCTTGGAGTTCTTTGTTCTGCTTGTGCAGTTCTTTCTTCTCCTTTTGGAGTTCTTTGTTCTGCTTGTGCAGTTCTTTCTTCTCCTTTTGGAGTTCTTTGTTCTGCTTGTGCAGTTCTTTCTTCTCCTTTTGGAGTTCTTTGTTCTGCTTGTGCAGTTCTTTCTTCTCCGCTTGGAGTTCTGTCTTCTCCGTCTGCAATTCTGTCTTCTCCTCCTCCATTACATTCATCATTTTCTTTAGTTCTTCCTTCTCCTCTTGGAGTACATTGTCCTGCTTCTGCAGTTCTTTGTCCTCCTCTTGGAGTTCTTTGTTCTGCTTGTGCAGTTCTTTCTTCTCCTCTTCCATTACATTCATTGCTATCTGCAGGTCTTTCGTCTCCTCTTCCATTACATTCATTGCTATCTGCAGGTCTTTCTTCTCTTCCATTACATTCATTGCTATCTGCAGGTCTTTCTTCTCCTCTTCCATTACATTCATTGCTATCTGCAGGTCTTTCTTCTCCTCTTCCATTACATCCATTAATATCTGCATTTGTTTCTTCTCTTCTTCCATTACATCCATTAACATCTGCAGTTCTATGTTCTCACCTTCACGTACAGTCATCATTTTCAGCAGGTCTTTCTTCTCCTCCTGTATTTTGCCAAAACTCTCTTCTCTCTTGGCGAGCTCCGATCTGAACTTCTCCTCCAGAGCGTTGTACTTGGTCTTCCAAGCTTCCTCATTCAGGAGGTTATCATCTCCCATGTTCATCAGCTGGCTTATGGGTCTGGCTTGCGAGCCTGTCAGAGAGATTCTCCTCCTTCTTCAGGTGCAGGTTTTCATTTTTGCTCTGGTGGATCTGCTCCTTCACCTTGTTCACCTTCAGCTGGCTCTGTTCTTTCTGCTTTTGGGGACATTTCCCAGGGTGGGAGGTGAGCTCATCATTGGAATATCTTTGAGCTTCTGCTTTGCTGTGATTTGGACGGCCCTGAGGGACAGCATCAACAAATCTTACCCTTCCTCGTGGGTTGTTTTGTCGGGCCATGGAGGAACGAGTGACATGATGGGCATTTTGCTGAACAAAGAGCTCATGTTTTGGATAAGTTTGAGCTTCATGATTTTGACGGCCCTGAGCGGCAGCATCCACAAATCTTACCCTTCCTCGTGGGTTGTTTCGTCCGGCCATGGTGGGATGAGCGTTACCAAAGGCATTTCGCTGAATTGAGAGCTCATTGTAGTGATATGTTTGAGCTCGGTCAGGATTCGGACGGCCCTGAGGAGAAGCACGTAAAGTTTTTTCCCACTGTTGTGGGCTCTTTCGTCCACTATAGCTATTTTGGTGAACGGGGAACTCATTGCCTTCATATCTTTGAGCTTTGACTTCATCTGCAAATCTCACCCTTTTTACTATTTTTCGTTCTGCCATTGCAAGGAAAAACAAAGATGATGCAGAGGTGTGAAGCGGTGGCTGTTTGTTGGTACTGCGATTGCCTGTAGTAGACTGTAGTTATCGGTAGATGTACTTAGTAGTCTGTAGACTGCAGGTGTGTATGTGTAAGAGGGTCTCTGTTGTAGATTCTGACCGTAGAAGACTGTGGTACACGATACTTGTGTGTAGGAGATATGTTACTCTGTTGAGTTTGGAGGTCTCCTTAAAGGTTGTAAGGGTTCTAGAATGCCGTGTCACGGAAATTTTTGTCCTTTGAAGTTTTTGTCCTTTGAAGTTTTTGTCCTTTGAAGTTTTTGTCCTTTGAAGTCTGAAGGAAGTTTTTGTCCTTTGAAGTTTTTGTCCTTTGAAGTCTAATAATAATAATAATAATAATAATAATAATTATTATTATTATTATTATTATTATTATTATTATTATAATTATAATAATTATAATAATTATTATAATAATTATAATAATTATAATTATTATTATTATTATTATAATTATAATAATTATAATTATTATTATTATAATTATAATAATTATAATTATAATTATAATATTATTAACTGTGTATTTTAAGTTGATAAAGGTTCTATGTACACTCACTGAGCCCTTAATTAGGAACACCGTACTAATATTGGGTTGGGTCTCCCTTTGTTCTCAAAACAGCCTCAGTTCTTGGCGGCCTCATGCAAAGGTCCAGGGCCAACTCACTGATAAAGGTGGTCTTCCCACTGCCAGTAGGACCTGGTAAACAAAGAAACGTAAATAACATAAACATATATTAAGATAAACTATATATGTTTGAATGTAAACTGTGCAGAGTGGATAAGAGATAATAAAGTAGATAGTCACATATACAAGTGTTTACACCTCATAGTCAAACTGGTACACAGCCCAGCCTTCCTGCCCCAAATATATTATTTTTCAGGACTGGTGGATTAAAAATAAACTTTGGCCTGCTGTGCCTTTGAATGTTTTCTTTTTTCTTTTTATTTCCTATGCTTTACGATCTGCGATCCATATTTAAACAGATGATATGCATCAGCGCCAAACTTAAAAACACAGAACTGGAACCTGCTATTACTTACAAACAGATTTACAATAACAAAATCAAGTTTTTAAAGCTGCCTTACTTGAGTTTTTGGCCACTAAAATGCACTGAAACAAAACGAAAACACAACATTTAATATATATATATTTTTTAAGCCTGTTGCCAGCTTTGTCTCTCTGCCGTTTGGTGATGGGCAGGTATTGTATAGGTAGTGTTTATCAGAGCTTTTTTTCTTTGTTTTGTTTTGTTTTTTTGCTGAAAACCGCTACCTGCTGTGGACTTTGGAGCTTAAAAAAGCCCAAAAAGAGCTGAAAGATGCCAAAATGCTCCATAGAGCTGAGAGCAGCTGCAGAGTTGGGTTATAATTCTCTGTGGGTTTGTCACTATGTGCAACACCTTTCTTATTACACATGATCATCTGATCGACTGTTAAGATAGAAATATTCATTTCTATCTTTGTTTTTGCCTTTTCAGGTTATGAACTTTTACTGCTCAGTCGCCCCTTAAATCATTATCAGCTTTCCAAAATTCTGCTGCTAGCCTTTTAGAGCCTGATCATCTACTCATTATTCCCATTTTAGACTTTTTTTTACACTGGTTTAACACTTGTTTTATCTATAATAAGAGCTCAGGCATTTACCAAGCTTTTAAATCCCTGATATGTTTCAAATAGATTTGATATTAAGAAGGCTTCCTAGCAACTGAAAGAAATCTAAAATATAATATATTTACTATATATCAGTTTTATTCTATTGTTGTTCATACTATTTTGTCAGTTTTTCTTTACATTTTTTGTCAGTTTGTAGCCTTTTATTGTTGTAACTAGTATTTTTAAATCATCTCCCATGTTCATCAGCTGGCCTTCGGTCTTGCTTAAGTAGCCTGTCAGAGAGATTTTCCTCCTTCTTCAGGTGCAGGTTTTCATTTTTGCTCTGGTGGATCTGCTCCTTCACCTTGTTCACCTTCTGCTGGCTCTGTTCTTCCTGCTTTCGGAGACGTTGCTCAGGGTGGGAGGTGAGCTCATCATTGGAATATCTTTGAGCTTCTGCTTTGTTGTGATTTGGACGGCCCTGAGAGACAGCATCTACAAATCTTACCCTTCTTCGTGGGTTGTTTTGTCGGGCCATGTAGGAACGAGTAACATGATGGGCATTTTGCCGAACAAAGAGCTCATGTTTTCGATGGTTTCGAGCTTCATGATTTTGACGGCCCTGAGGGGCAGCGTTCACAAATCTTACCCTTCCTCGTGGGTTCTTTCGTCCGGCCATGGTGGGATGAGCGTTACCAAAGGCATTGAGGTGTATGGTCATATATGTAGAATATAAACCATGTGTGAAAATAGAGATATGGCTCAGAGGCCATAGGTCAAGGGTCTGACAGTTTTTAGGAAAACAACTGTCCTATTTAAGAGTCGGTGACCAAGGCTGAATTTCAGAGTGGTTCATTGGCTTCACACCCTCTCACAAGCAGATCTGCAGATGCTTGATTTGACGCTGTTCTTCTTTGTAATAAACCTTTATATGCAATCAAGACAGTGTCAGCGGAGTCTCCTTCATCCTCTTCACATCATCAACACCATCAAATAAACTACAAGAATTTTGGCGTCACGAACTTGGTCGTGTTGCGCCCTGCAGCATCTTCACTAGCATCAGCGCGCCGACTCCCGCTCCACGCCGGCAGTTCAGGTGAGCATTCCTCACACTTTTGGGGCGCTGGTTTGTTCGTTGAGGCTGTTGTATTTGCTGGTTGGACACACCGCAAAGGATCATTTGTGTGTGCGTGCCATGATGTGTTGATGTTTGGGTCGGTGTCTGCTCTAAATTTGGTTTGTTATGCTGCTAGGGCTTATTTAAACAGGGGGGAGTAGTGTAGTAAAGACGTAAAGAAAATAAGAAGTTAAAGACGGAAAGATGTAAAGAAAATAAGAAGTTAAAGAAGGAAAGATGTAAAGAAAATAAGAAGTTAAAGTAGGAAACGGTAGAATAGCCTAATTAGTAGCGGTAAAGTGTGCTAAATAAACGCCATGCGAGATTAATGAAGACAGGGCCCTTATCTTCCTTAACAGTAAGACATGCGTCTTAGCTGCTGCGTGAAAGTTGGCTTTTAAAGAATAGTGGAATTTGACTGGAAATTAGAAATGTAACTCCAGGCCCAGAGGAATTAGGGGAAATTAAATAAATTAAACAAACATAGGAAAAAAGGAAATGTAAAGGCAAAAAGGAAATGTAAAGGAAAAAAGGAAATGTAAAGGAAAAAAGAGGAATAAAGAGGTTAAGCTGCAGATTTGGATGAAGCCCTTAGGAAGGCGGTGTTAGACGGCCATAAAACCTGGGATGTTACTAGGAGATGTTTCAGGTCAGTTCTAAGAACTGGAGGTGCAGATGGAGAAAATTCAATTGTAAGCTCCCACCGAACATTCAAGGACTAACGATGTCTGAAGCAGCCTCTCATTGAAATGTCTGCATCTCATTAAGGTAGCATAAATTTAGGACAAAAGAGAAAAGTGAGCGGCAAAAATGCGCATTTAGTAGGGAAAAGTATGAATGAGTTAACGTTGAGATATTTGGGATGATGATTGAGTTTGTTGTGGGCTTCTGTTTGGTGTATTCTGCTCTGTGTCTTTGTTTGTTCAACGAGTGGTCTGTCTGTGTATGTGTCTACTTCCACTGGGGGTAAATATGCATGTGCAGTTCTTTGTCAGCCGACAGGTATGGGGACGAGTCCTCAACCCATTTCATACTATTCCACTGCCTATTCAGAAGTAGAGCTGGGGTTGCCATTGTGTTACAGAGCAATGGTGGGAGTTTTTTTAAATGTATGACAAAGCATCATCTGTTACGATGGGTTATCCGGTGACAATTCTACTCATCATAGTCTCAGGAATCTTTTGAACTATGGCAAATACACATTGACTATGCCTAGACTCAGAGACTATCATAGGCTCTTAGAGCAGGAAGATGTCACCCTAGCGAGGTGTGCCACAGTAAATCCAGCTGAGAATTTGCCAACTCCAGAGGATGATGAACCACATGATTGTGTTCAAGAAGCAGAGAAATACTCAAGACTCAGGTCAGATTTGCAAGCTCTCCCATTGCGTGAGCCAGACTTGGAGTTTTGGGCTGATGGATCTTGCTATCGTGTAGGAGATACATTGAGTGCTGGCTATGCAGTGGTAAGAGCTCAGGGAACTGGATTTGTTGTTGAAAAGGCCAAGTAATACCACAGCCTGCGTCTGCACAATTTGCTGAACTTGTGGGGCTGACTGAAGCGTGTCTGTTGGCAGAATGTAAACGGGTGACGATATATACAGATTCTGCATATGCACATAATGTATGTCATTTGTTCGGATCGGTATGGAAGAACCGGGGCTTTAAAAAGACAGACGGTTCCCCAATACAACATCATGCTCAGATAATGAAACTTTTGCATGCTATGATGAAGCCTAGAGAAATTGCAATAGCTAAGTGCGCAGCACATAGAGCGGATTTGTCAAGAGTCACACAGGGTAATAAAGCAGCTGATGAAGCTGCAAAGGCAGTCACAGGAGTGGATAAATTGGGCAAAGTTCTTCTGGTTACTCATGAAGTGGACTTGGAAGATAGAATCACGCTCAGAGATGTGATCTTAATGCAAGAAGCAGCTTCTGCAATGGATAAACAGTTGTGGCTGGACCGAGGTGCTATCCAAGATTCCACTGGACTGTGGCGAAATCATGAGGGGCTGATGATTGCACATCCGGATCTGCTAGGTCTGTTGATTCAGGAATAACATGGATTAGCTCATGTTGCAAGGGGGGAAGTTAGGAGAAAAATTACAAAAGAGTATGGGTTTTGGGCTCCATACCTACTTGAGCAGATTGATTATGTCATAGGCAAGTGTGTCATCTGCCTGAAGAACAATGTGTGACGGTTCCTCCTGGTCACATTCCAACTCCGAGAGGTCCCATGCGTGAATTAGTTGTGGACTTTGTTGAGATGATAAAACCAGTGGGAGGTAAGAGATATATGCTAGTCGTTGTGGACAGATTCTCACGGTGGCCTGAGGCTTGTCCAACCAAGTGGAAGGATGCTCAGTCTGTTGCTCAGTCTCTGTTGTGCAGACAGGTCATAAGTAGATGGGGACTTCCAGATCGGATCTCTTCAGACAATGGGAAAGAGTTTGGATAAAACAGTGAGATTAATTTTACAAAACTGGGAATTAAACAGCGTCTAGGAGCAGTTTATCACCCGCAGCCAAGGAATTTGCGAAAAATGAATGGCGCTTTGAAAACCGAATTGTTAAAATTTGCCAGCATACGGGTTTAAATTGGGTAGCGGCACTTCCGTTGGCGCTAATGGTGTGTCGCTCGAGTGAGCTGCGTGATTTAGGTATGACACCCCATGAGTTGGTCATGGGCAGGCGGATGCCGACGCCTTGTTTGCGAACAAGCGGAAAAGGTCAGAGTCTGGCCTTTTTGGAAGATGAAATGCGAGCATATGTAACATATATGGCGACTCTGCATAAAAGAATATCCGCGTATGTCTCTGACAGGCAAAGAAAGGAAGAAGTGCAAGAGAGGCTTGATGAGCAAAAGAGGAACACAGTGCAACCTGGAGACAAGGTGTTTGTGAAGGTGTTTAGAAGGAAGTGGTTTAACGAACGGCGTGAAGGACCATTTGAAGTTGTTCGCAGTACCGGAACTGCGGTCCAGGTTAAAGGATCTCCGACGTGGTATCATTTATCGCATCGTGTCAAAGCGCCAAGTGAAGAGGTGTCGTCCTCACATAGCAGAAATATTGAAGGCTTAAGAAAGCCGGAAGAAAATGTGGAACAACATGCAGAAGAAGCAGATGTCTATGAAGACCTCCAGGCTGAAGGGCCTGAGGGGATTGTCCATGTTGGGGACAATGGTGATGACCTTGAGCACACTCCTGATGATGCCAGGGATGACTTTGCAGTTAATGAACAGGAAAGAAAATTTGATGATATTGATTTCCAATATGTCCCAGAAACAGCAGAGCCCATTTCTGTGGGGCATGATGCATCAAAGACACCAGAGGGCTGTGAGCCTGTTTCAGGGGAATCCAGAGATTCAGTCAGACGAAGGAGTCCAAGGCCAGTTCGAAAAGGGTTATACCAAAACGTTACGAGAACTAGAGTTGAAGCGCCTTTTGGGAAAGTCAGTTCAGCTCCCATGTAATTGTACAAGAGAGAATACTGGCGAAGGGAAATTCAGAGTTCAGTGGCAAGATAATCATGGCAAGGTTCTTGATCTGTTGGGAGCATCACCACTAGGGAAGTATGTGTTAATTAATGATCAGAGGAGAATAAAGATTGAAGGTGACTGTAGCCTTTATGTACGAGGGCTTCAGCAAGAGGATCAAGGTGACTATAGGTGTTCTTATTATGATCCACAAGTTCAGAGTGAGGGGTCCGAGACAGGGTTTAGAACTAAGATAGTGACTTTAGTAGTAATAAATGCAAATAAGATCACACAACTTCAAGTTGTTAAAGAAGTAGGAGAATTAACACCTATAATGTCAACTCTCTGGCCGGAAACTGGGAAAAAGGAACAGAAACCTATTCTTTCAGTTCTGCAGCTTACAAATGTATCGCACTTAACAACAGTTGCAGTTCGGACGACTTCACCGACACCAACTGCTTCAAACTCTGTGATTAGGGTAAATTTAGGCAGTGTGGCTCATCTTCCATGTCAGTTTGGTAAATGGAACGTTGGTGGCAATAATCCTCCTAAGTGGAAAAATAATCGCGGTGAAGACGTAGTGTTAATAGGACCTGATGTCGACATTGTGCCTCATGATCGAAGGAAGTATGTATTGTACAATGACATAAAGTGAATGAAAATAGAGGGTGATGGCTCGCTTGTTTTGAGAAATGTTACTTGGGAAGATCAAGGGGAATATACATGCACCTATTATGAACCACACTTAAAATTTGTATCATTTCGAAACTATTGGATAGAGGGATATGTAACTCGCACAGTGACACTTGTGATAATAAGTCTTAGTCCTGTTCAAGTTGTTCGAAAAGTTCAGGAGCAACTTACTACAGCAACTACAAAGGGGATATATAGCGACCAGGTGATGTATACTACTTTAGCTCCAGAAGTGACTACGAGTGTCAAGATGACAACTCCGGTCGATACTTTAGTTACGACTCAGAAGGGGATAACTAGTACAACAATGGTGGTGACGACTCAAACGTCCGTTACTTTGGGAAATTCTACAAGTAAGGTTGTGACAGGGGCTGTCACAAATAAAACATTGACTGAACTCGTAAACAGGACACAGACGCCTGTTATGGTACCTTTGCCACCTCAGGAATTTGTTAATGGGACTCAAAAGCCAATGTTGCAAATAGAGGTTAGCTTGAACAGTAGTAGTAAGAGAGCTGGAATTCGGGAATCAATAGTGTACAACACTAATGTAAACTCATCTGTAACAATTCAGAGGAGTCTTTCAGATATGACCAATGACCTCGATGACCTTGACCGGACACCAGACGACATGATTGAATCCTATCGAGCATTACAAAAGAGAGAAACTACGTGGAAGGCATATGGATTTGACTCCTCGGTGCTACAAATTTCAGACCCATGGGCAGGTAGAAATTTGTGGTTTCAACAATTGACTCATTCTGTAAGATCGATTAAGGACATGATTTGCCCATGTGTGGTGAGAATTCCACCACCAGGCACATGGCCTGCAATTATGGAAACAGTACCAGAACCGCTGCTTCCTAAGTGTCAATCTTATGCACTATCATGGCTGTTGTATCAGCAGAAGTCAAGAGAAGATAAGGTTATGGCTTTATCAGTACATCTGTTTAGACCCAGATTTGATTGCTCTTGGTTGAAAAACTTGCCATATTTAGATTTACTCGACAAACTCGAGGATGTGACAACAGCAGTTCCTGATGGACAGGACGTGACACCTGTAAAGGCTGAAGACTGTTTTTGTTCGAATGAAACACATAATGGCCCTGGTATGTTTATGGGAATAGCAGACTGTGATAAATATATGATGCAATTTAATGGGCGTGAACACAAGACTGTTAATGGGTTATATACAGTGACCTTTCATACACCGCACCGCAAACAGAGTAAAACTGAGGTAAAGGTGAAGAACCAAACTTTGCCTGCGAATGTGACTATAGGGAATTTTTGAGACATTTGGTGGATTTGTGGTGATAAAGCATACTTATTTCTGCCATATGGATGGACCGGAGGCTGTTACATGGCAAGATTGAAGCTTCCATATGAAGTTTTGGCGGTCCAGAAGGGACAAGCACCTGATGAGGTCAAATCTACTGCTGTTCCTGGTAGTAGGAAGAAAAGGGAAATGGCACAATTTCATAATCTGGAGTCCTATCATTGGAGGATTAGTCTTGGATAGAAATGGGGTATAGGACTATTTCCATGGTATGGTGTAACAGTTTTGGCCGATCATATTGATAATATCACCTACACCTTGGAGGGTTTTGCAAATGAGACTATAAAGGGGTTTGAATACTTGTCAAACACCCAAAGGAGTCACATACTGACATTGCTGAAACATGATATGGCTCTTGATTATATTTTGGCCAAACAGGGTGGCCTATGTGTGGCTTTGAATTTAACTTGCGATGCCTGCTATACTTTGATTCCTGAGAGCTCTGATAATATCACTAGTGTTATAGATGCATTGAGGAACATTAGGGATGCGTTTGGCGCATCACAAGGAGCTGGATGGTCTGCTAATGTTTGGTTACGAGACAGATTTGGAGTCTTAGGTGCGGCATTGATTCAAATTTTGATAGCAGTTCTTATATCACTGTGTGTGATTTTTTGCTTTTGTACGCTGCTACTGACCTTTGCGAAAGCGAAGATATTAAGATGGGTTGGAGTTGTGATGCCTGGAGATCAGGTACAGATGCCACTACTACATAAGAGTGACCCAGACGACGAAGATGAGGAACTGTTGGTGGAATGCAAATTGATTGAGAAATATCCTTTTTGAATATGATTTCATTATTCTTGATGCATTTATTTTTGGTATTATTTAGTTATTTTGTAGTGTCTTACTATGGAGATGTATAATCGAAGAGGGGAAATGGAAATGTGAATATTAACTTGAGATAATGTGATAATCTGCATCTGATGTTTTTTCTTTTTGCAAGATACTGGTTGGTGTTTCCTTTCTTTTCTCCCAGAATGTTATTGGGGAAAAACAACTGTGAGGGTGGCTGACTGTTCGGGGACCCTGATGTTCCCAAACACTCAGAACAAGGAGGGTGAAAAATGGACGAAGGGCCATGAACAAGGACACTGTGAGACTAAAATATCTGGACTCAAAAGACCATCAACACTACAACGAGAGTCGACACTGCTGAGGAGCTGCAGTGTGATACCTTCTTATGTCTTCTCTTATGTATATGTATACATTTTACATTGTGAAATTTAATCTGTGATATTGCTAATATCTAAAGAAGGACATTTATATGCGGAGTCCAAATTGATAATTTGCTTTACTTGGGGATCTTTTCACTTTAATGGCTTTAAGAATGTTGTTCTTTGTCAGTAGGTAAATACACTGGGACCTCATTTATTTTCTTTTTCTCGGTGCTTAGGGAGATTGGTGCTAGGCAGGGAAAGGTCCATTGGAGGGTCAGATGGGACGACCAGCCTGAATTTGGACATTATTTCATTTTATTTTCTGAGGTTTCCATATGTATTTGCCTAGGAGATATCTCTAGATATATATATATATATATATATATTTTTTTTTTTTTTCTCAAATTTTTCTTAATTGTCTTGGAGTACTATATGTGGTCGCTTAAGGCAGCGAGGGCCGTGAGAAGAATTTCCTGTCATGATTGATTGATGAAACTTGTGGTAATTCTTTTCTTTTTGAGGCTCTGTAAGCCTCAAAGGGGGGAAATGAGGTGTATGGTCATATATGTAGAATATAAACCATGTGTGAAAATAGAGATATGGCTCAGAGGCCATAGGTCAATGGTCCTCAGAAAGGGGTCTTGCAGTAATGCTTTGTAACTAAAACTGTATGTGACTGACAGTTTTTTGGAAAACAATTGTCCTATTTAAGAGTCGGTGAGTCAAGGCTGAATTTCAGAGTGGTTCATTGGCTTCACACCCTCTCACAAGCAGATCTGCAGATGCTTGATTTGACGCTGTTCTTCTTTGTAATAAACCTTTATATGCAATCAAGACAGTGACAGCGGAGTCTCCTTCATCCTCTTCACATCATCAACACCATCATATAAACTACAGCATTTCGCTGAATTGAGGGAGAGGCAGTCCTGCCCCTCCTTCTGCATCACCTCCAGACAGTCCTGGAGGTCCTCCCAGCTCCCTCCCACCAGCGTGTCTTTACACAGAAACTGCCCCGTGGTTTGGTCGATGAACAGGGAGAAACTCTCCTTCCTGGCAGACGAATCGACAAAAATACTCGGGACGTGGAGGCAACTGTAGCCATCGTGGAAGGGACTATCTTTGGAGCGGATATACTGTTTGATATCTGTCACCGTGATGGGGCTCACAGGGAACTCCACAGTAGACTTAGCGTCTTTTTTATAGGTCCTGATCACAGTGTGTGCCACGAAGTAGCCTGCGCCCCGACGCCTTGGGACACATGGAGCCTCAGGAGGCCTGTGAATGAGCCTGTGAGTGACAGGTCTCAAACACAGGGACGAAAAATGTCTTTGGAGGAGAAACTTTGGGTCTGCCACCTGCAGGAGACAGGCGGTGCCCTTCAGCAGCAAGCTCCTCCACATTAGTTACCGGGTTAGGACATTGAAACCGCAGCAGACGTGAAAATACGAAGGAATATCAGCCTAACACATGCAAAAGTTGCAAAGGTCTTGGGTGACCTGGATATTTAGAGAAAGGAGAGAAAGTGATGAAGAAAACCGTTGTTTCTTTTACCATACAGACACAAACGATACACAAAACTCAGCGTGAGGCGATGAAAGCCATATATATAAATAAATTAAGTTTAATTTAGAAAAAAAACAAAAAAACCCCACACATAAAAATTCAACTTACCGCCTCTGTTACCTAGCCTCATTTTCTTCCATGCTCCTCTGACCCGGGCTTTTCGGTGCGTATTCAAAACAAGTTCGTGTGAAACATACAGCGAAAAAGGTACTGCAAATGTATTTTGGTTGCACATTTTAAAGCTTTCCTTGTACATTTTATAAAATTAAAATCATATTCTCATTTTCTAACAAACTAGATCTCATTATTGTGTAGTTTTTTTGTTTTTAAGGATTTTTAAAAAATTTGTTTAAAAAAGTAAAATCTGTTATATGTTTCACTCCGGAGCCTGTTCTGGACACACAGCGCTATACAGACGCCATTGAAGTCGTTCTCTATGAATGTTAGAGCTGTTTAATGCGCTCAGCAGGTTTGCGTTTGTCGGATGGTTTCCACGGTAATTGAGTTACTAGCTGATAATTAACTGACGGTTTTAAAGATGACGGCCAGAGGGACGCAGAGTCGCCTCCTGAGAAGTGTTCTTCAGAACGGGGTCGGTCGCTACGTCTGCCAGCTCAAACGGATCTCTATCATCTTCTCCAAGAACGCACAGAGCTCGTTGGGAGTCAGGTACAATAACAACAATGATAATAATAATCATCATTATTATTATTATTAAAAGTGTATTTTAAGGTGATAAAGGTCATATGTACACTCACTGAGCACTTTATTAGGAACACCGTACTGATAGTGGGAAGGGCCTCCCTTTGCTTTCAAAACAGCCTCAGTTCTTCGTGGCCTGGATTCCACAAGAGATTGGAAACAGTCCTTTGAGACTCTCGTCCATGTTGACATGATTGCATCACACTGTTTCTGCAGATTTTTCAGCTGCACATTCATGCTGCCAATCTCTTGTTCTACCACATCCCAAAGGTGTTCCACTGGATCCAGATCTGGCGACTGGGGAGGCCACTGACGTCCACTGAACTCGTTGTCATGATGATGAAACCAGTTTGAGACGACTTTTGCTTTGTGACATAGAGCAATATCATGTTGGAGGTAGCCATTAGATGATGGTAAACCGTGGCCATAAAGGGATGCACATGGTCAGCAACAATACTCAGATAGGCTGTGGCATTCAAACCACGATCAGTTGGTATTAAGGGGCCCAAAGTGGGCCAAGAAAAAAAATTCCCATTATTCCCACAAGTTGACGACATCAGATGTCGTTTTGTCGAGCAACAGTCCAAAACCCAGGACGTTCGGTTTGCAGTGACATTAAACAGAGAAAAGCAGCAAATCCTCAGAGTTAAGAAGCTGGAAACAGAGAATTTTTGGCATTTCTGCATGGAAAGCGTACTGAAAGACTGACCTGACCATCAAAAAAGTTGGTGATTAAATTTCTGTCAGTCGAGTAATTCATTCATTCCTTAACCATTAGTTTCAGACATTTGTGGTTATAGGGGTAGTTATGTTTCCATGCATCGTCTTGAAGAATGGGGAAACCATTTACCATGATGACTGGTTTCTCCCACATTTGTCTCGAGGGCCTGTCTTGTTACGTTTCAGGCGATGGTGTGTCTGCCGGTCTGACTTTGTAGAGCCTGATCTGATGTGTAGTGAGATTCATGAATTTAACACATACCAGTCTCTCTCTTTTTTTTTTTAAAACCGTAAAAACAGAGTAGGGATTTCTGGCACAACTTCACATACTTCCATGGTTCATCAAGAGGGGAAAAAATCTGAAGGGGTTAAAAGTCCAGCAACAAAAGAACAAGTTTACTTTGCAACTTCTTTACTGTAAAAAAAGTCTGGTCCACCATTAAAAAGAAACATTCATTGTCGGTTAATAATTAAATCATAGTGAACCAATTACCAGTAAATTATAATAACATATAATATAATCATAGGCCTGTCAGTGAGGTCACATGGTTTTCCTGCAGAATATCATTGTAAATTACAGAAGCAGCTCCTGTAATTTACCACAGGCGAAAATGCCATTTGGAAGGACAACTTTTATTATGTGACATTCATCCTGTCAAAATATGGCTTAGTTTTGTTTAAATTCAAACTTAAAACATCACAGTTTATAACAGATACTGTACCAGTGCATCCCCTTAATAACAGACCATGTTATACAGTAGTAGTTATTTTGTTTTATTCAGAGAGGCTGTTATATGCAGAAACATGATTGAATTATTTGATTAAATTTTTTATTAAGTTTTATTGGGGGGGGGGGTAGAGATGGGGGGCAGAGATAGGAGGGTTGGGGGTAAGGGGAAGGGGGTGAGGGTGATTGGGATCGGGGGAAGGGAAAAGGGGTGAGGGAAATGAAGGAAATATAGAGGGGTAAGCGAAGGAGGGTGGGGGTGAGGGAGATAGAAGAAATATAGAGGGGTAAGCGAGGGAGGCTGGGGGTGAGGGAGATAGAAGAAATATAGAGGGGTAAGCGAGGTAGGGAGGGTGGATAGAAGGAGACGCTGGGGGAGACAGGGAAGGAAGGGGGCATGGGGGAGAAGTGGAGAGATGAATGGGTGAGGAGGGAGCTACTGTTGTCCAGCCTGAGCTGAAAAACCGGCAGCCTCCTCCATCTTGCTGTCGCTGTCACACTTCTTTTTCTTGTGCAACCAGCTCCAACGACTCCACTTTTTCTCCATCTTCTCCTTTTCTTTGCTTTGCTTCTTTGCCTTCTCTGCTTTCTGTTTCTCTTTTCGTGCCTCCTTCTCCTCCTCTTTTTCCTTTTTCTTGATCTTCTCCTCTTTTGTCTTCTTCCAAAACCAGAAATGTCGGCTCTTCTGTGTTTTCAGACAGAACTCCTCCAGTACTTTGTACTCTGACTGCAGTTCTTCTTTCTCCATTTCCAGTGCGTTATTCACTTTCTGCAGTTCGTCCTTCTCCTCTTGGAGTTCATTCTTCTGCTTGTGCAGTTCTGTCTTCTCCTCTTGGAGTTCTCTGTTCTGCTTGTGCAGTTCTGTCTTCTCCTCTAAGAGTTCTTTGTTCTGCTTGTGCAGTTCTTTCCTCTCCTCTCCCACTAAATCCATTATTATCTGCACTTGTTTCTTCTCCTCCTCCATTACATTCATCATTTTCTTCAGTTCTTCCTTCTCCTCTTGGAGTTTGTTGTTCCGCTTGTGCAGTTCTTTGTTCTCCTCTATGAGTTCATCGTTCTGCTTGTACAGTTCTTTCCTCTCCTCTCCCAC
This sequence comes from Xiphias gladius, assembly GCF_016859285.1. NCBI lineage: Eukaryota > Metazoa > Chordata > Actinopteri > Istiophoriformes > Xiphiidae > Xiphias > Xiphias gladius. The sequence goes on from NW_024401285.1 coordinate 37,387, forward strand.
GAAATCCATTATTATCTGCACTTCTTTCTTCTTCTCTTCCATCACATACATTTTCATGTGCAGTTCATTCATCTCCTCTTTCAGTACTTTGTTCTCTTCTCGCAGATCTTTCATTTCCTCTTGCAGTACTTTGTTCTCCATCTGCAGTTTTTTCTGCCATTCCTCCTGTATTTTGCCAAAACTCTCTTCTCTCTTGGCGAGCTCCGATCTGAACTTCTCCTCCAGAGCGTTGTACTTGATCTTCCAAGCTTCCTCATTCAAGAGGTTGTCATCATTTGGAAGGCCCTGAGGGGCAGCGTCCACGAATCTTACCCTTCTTCGTGGGTTGTTTCGTCCGGCCATGGTGGGATGAGCGTTACCAAAGGCATTTAGCTGAATTGAGAGCTCATCGTAGCGAAATGTTTGAGCTCGGTCAGGATTCGGACGGCCCTGAGGGGCAGCACGTGCAGATTTTACCCACTGTTGTGGGTTCTTTCGTCCACGAAAGCTATTTCGGTGAACGGGGAACTCATTGCCTTCATATCTTTGAGCCTCTCGTCCATTACGATGTGGATGGCCCTGAAGGACTTCATCTGCAAATCTCACCCTTTTTCCTGTGTTTCGTTCTGCCATTGCAACGAGAAACAAAGATGATGCAGAGGTGTGAAGCGGTGGCCGATTGTTGGTACTGCACTTGCCTGTAGTAGACTGTAGTTATCGGTAGATGTACGTAGTAGTCTGTAGACTGCAGGTGTGTATGTGTAAGAGGGTCTCTGTTGTAGATTCTGACCGTAGAAGACTGTGGTACACGATACTTGTGTGTAGGAGATATGTTACTCTGTTGAGTTTGGAGGTCTCCTTAAAGGTTGTAAGGGTTCTAGAATGCCGCGTCACGGAAGTTTTTGTCCTTTGAAGTCTGAAGTTCTAGAATAGAATGCCGCATCAGACTTTTTTGCCAGTGAAATCTGACAGCTTTTTTTGTTTGTTTGTTTGTTTGTTTCTTTCTTTCTTTCCTGTACATAAAAGTGTGCGGCGCTATTCCGAGTGACCCTGGTTACGAAAAGAAAAGTCGCATTCATTTTCAGTCAGGTACAATAACAACAACAACAATAATTCACATTATCATCATCATCATCATCATCATCATCATCATTATTATTATTATTATTATTATTATTATTATTATTATTATTATTATTATTATTAACTGTGTATTTTAAGGTGATAAAGGTTATATGTACACTCACTGAGCCCTTAATTAGGAACACCGTACTAATATTGGGTTCGGTCTCCCTTTGTTCTCAAAACAGCCTCAGTTCTTGGCGGCCTCATGCAAAGGTCCAGGGCCAACTCACTGATAAAGGTGGTCTTCCCACTGCCAGTAGGACCTGGTAAACAAAGAAACGTAAATAACATAAACATATATTAAGATAAACTATATATGTTTGAATGTAAACTGTGCAGAGTGGATAAGAGATAATAAAGTAGATAGTCACATATACAAGTGTTTACACCTCATAGTCAAACTCTGGTACACAGCCCAGCCTTCCTGCCCCAAATATATTATTTTTCAGGACTGGTGGATTAAAACTAAACTTTGGCCTGCTGTGCGTTTGAATGTTTTCTTTTTTCTTTTTATTTCCTATGCTTTACAATCTGCGATCCATATTTAAACAGATGATATGCATCAGCGCCAAACTTAAAAACACAGAACTGGAACCTGCTATTACTTACAAACAGATTTACAATAACAAAATCAAGTTTTTAAAGCTGCCTTACTTGAGTTTTTGGCCACTAAAATGCACTGAAACAAAACGAAAACACAACATTTAATATATATATATTTTTTTAAGCCTGTTGCCAGCTTTGTCTCTCTGCCGTTTGGTGATGGGCAGGTATTGTATAGGTAGTGTTTATCAGAGCTTTTTTTCTTTGTTTTGTTTTGTTTTTTTGCTGAAAACCGCTACCTGCTGTGGACTTTGGAGCTTAAAAAAGCCAGAAAATAGCTGAAAGATGCCAAAATGCTCCATAGAGCTGAGAGCAGCTGCAGAGTTGGGTTATAATTCTCTGTGGGTTTGTCACTATGTGCAACACCTTTCTTATTACACATGATCATCTGATCGACTGTTAAGATAGATATATTCATTTCTATCTTTGTTTTTGCCTTTTCAGGTTATGAACTTTTAATGCTCAGTCGCCCCTTAAATCATTATCAGCTTTCCAAAATTCTGCTGCTAGCCTTTTAGAGACCGATCATCTACTCATTACTCCCATTTTAGACTTTTTTTTACACTGGTTTTACACTTGTTTTATCTATAATAAGAGCTCAGGCATTTACCAAGCTTTTAAATCCCTGATATGTTTCAAATAGATTTGATATTAAGAAGGCTTCCTAGCAACTGAAAGAAATCTAACATATATTTACTATATATCAGTTTTATTCTATTGTTGTTCATACTATTTTGTCAGTTTTTCTTTACATTTTTTGTCAGTTTGTAGCCTTTTATTGTTGTAACTAGTATTTTTCTTTTGTTTTTTTAGTGTCTCGCTTAATGACGTTATATTTACAACAGTTAGAAATGCAAAATCCTTACCAAGAATGAGACAAAATCTACACATTAAAAGATGGACAAAATGTATAATACATGAATTGAAATAATGTGAATGGGGGCTGGTTTACCTTTTCAACCATCATCTTCTTCACTTATTTCCCTCCATTGAGGACAATAAGCTTATTATGTTGAGTTGTTCATGGATTCATGTGCCAACATTTTCTTTTTTTTAAAATTTTGTTTTATTTGGAAAAGACAATATCAAGGAATTTACAAATAATTGGGATAACTTTACAAGAGGCCCTTTCCCAGTTTTTGTAATATATATGTATATGTAAAAAAAGAGGCAGTTCAAGACAGAGTAGTAATTGTAGGCCTTAATTCAGACTTCAGGGGCAATTCCAGTCGTCCATCTTCACCTCCAGAAATAGCATATCTCTCTGTATATACACTTTAGCCTATATAGGCGTTAATATCTGCTAACATAAATATCTGCACTCATCCACATACACACAGCATATACATACTCGCACTTCTCCTTCTCTGTCATCTAATTTTCAAAGTAACTTTCTTACATTTGCTCCCTCCATGTTCCGCATCTACGTTAGAAGCAAGGGAGTTTAGATTTCTGCTGTTCCCATCACGAAGAAGAAAGAAATTAAAACCTCAATGAATTTATATAAAGTCTGCTCGCATTGGGTTTTTTAAAATTTCTATCAATTTATTCCAAATTTGGTCAAAAGTATCTTTTTAGATCCTCAAAGAAAAGTTGTTTCCTGCTTTTTAGGGATTGTGATGTGGACCATGTGTGATGGTGCCGGGCAGTGGTGCTTTTATTTTTATTCCTGACTTAGAAAGAAAAAATTAATAAGTATCATAAACAGATGCAACATCAATAACGAACTAATTTCCCACTAATTCACACTATACAATACCTGGAACATGGTTTTAATAAGGTGAGCCTCGTCCTCGTGGAGGTCAGTGAGGGGCACGGAGCTGGACCAGATCGTCTGCACCTCCCTCAGCTCCCTCTCCCGCTCCTCCTGCTCCTCTACACTCTCTGGATATCCCAGCAGCACATGAGGGCTGAGGCAGTCCTGCCCCTCCTTCTGCATCACCTCCAGACAGTCCTGGAGGTCCTCCCAGCTCCCTCCCACCAGCGTGTCTTTACACAGAAACTGCCCCGTGGTTTTGTCGATGAACAGGGAGAAACTCTCCTTCCTGGCAGGCAGATCGACAAAAGATGCTCGGGACGTGGAGGCAACTGTAGCCATCGTGGAAGGAATATCTTTGGAGCGGATATACTGTTTGATATCTGTCACCGTGATGGGGCTCACAGGTAACTCCACAGTAGACTTAGCGTCTTTTTATAGGTCCTGATCACAGTGTGTGCCACAAGTAGCCTGCGCCCCGACGCCTTGGGACACATGGAGCCTCAGGAGGCCTGTGAATGAGCCTGTGAGTGACAGGTCTCAAACACAAGGACGAAAAATGTCTTTGGAGGAGAAACTTTGGGTCTGCCACCTGCAGGAGAAAGGCGGTGCCCTTCAGCAGCAAGCTCCTCCACATTAGTTACCGGGTTAGGACATTGAAACCGCAGCAGGCGTGAATCTGAAGGAATATCAGCCTAACACATGCAAAAGTTGCAAAGGTCTTGGGTGACCTGGATATTTAGAGAAAGGAGAGAAAGTGATGAAGAAAACCGTTGTTTCTTTTACCATACAGACACAAACGATACACAAAACTCAGCGTGGAGGCGCATGAAAGCCGTATATATAAATAAATTAAGTTTAATTTAGAAAAAAAACAAAAAAAACCCACACTTAAAAATTCAACTTACCGCCTCTGTTACCTAGCCTCATTTTCTTCCATGCTCCTCTGACCCGGGCTTTTCGGTGCGTATTCAAAACAAGTTCGTGTGAAACATATAGCGAAAAGGTACTGCAAATGTATTTTGGTTGCACATTTTAAAGCTTTCCTTGTACATTTTATAAAATTAAACTCATATTCTCATTTTCTAACAAACTAGATCTCATTATTGTGTAGTTTTTTTTATTTTTAAGGATTTTTAAAAAATGTGTTTAAAAAGGTAAAATCTGTTATGTTTCACTCCGAGCCTGTTCTGGACACACAGCTATACAGACGCCATTGAAGTCGTCCTCTATGAATGTTAGAGCTGTTTAATGCGCTCAGCAGGTTTGCGTTTGTCGGACGGTTTCCACGGTAATTGAGTTACTAGCTGATAATTAACTGACGGTTTTAAAGATGACGGCCAGAGGGACGCAGAGTCGCTTCCTGAGAAGTGTTCTTCAGAACGGGGTCGGTCGCTACGTCTGCCAGCTCAAACGGATCTCTATCATCTTCTCCAAGAACGCACAGAGCTCGTTGGGAGTCAGGTACAATAACAACAATGATAATAATAATCATCATTATTATTATTATTATTATTAAAAGTGTATTTTAAGGTGATAAAGGTCATATGTACACTCACTGAGCACTTTATTAGGAACACCGTACTGATAGTGGGAAGGGCCTGCCTTTGCTTTCAAAACAGCCTCAGTTCTTCGTGGCCTGGATTCCACAAGATGTTGGAAACAGTCCTTTGAGACTCTCGTCCATGTTGACATGATTGCATCACACTGTTTCTGCAGATTTTTGCTGCCAGTCTCTTGTTCTACCACATCCCAAAGGTGTTCCACTGGATCCAGATCTGGCGACTGGGGAGGCCACTGACGTCCACTGAACTCGTTGTCATGATGATGAAACCAGTTTGAGACGACTTTTGCTTTGTGACATAGAGCAATATCATGTTGGAGGTAGCCATTAGATGATGGTAAACCGTGGCCATAAAGGGATGCACATGGTCAGCAACAATACTCAGATAGGCTGTGGCATTCAAACCACGATCAGTTGGTATTAAGGGGCCCAAAGTGGGCCAAGAAAAAAAATTCCCATTGTTCCCACAAGTTGACGACATCAGATGTCGTTTAGTCGAGCAACAGTCCAAAACCCAGGACGTTCGGTTTGCAGTGACATTAAACAGAGAAAAGCAGCAAATCCTCAGAGTTAAGAAGCTGGAAACAGAGAATTTTTGGCATTTCTGCATGGAAAGCGTACTGAAAGACTGACCTGACTATCAAAAAAGTTGGTGATTAAATTTCTGTCAGTCGAGTAATTCATTCATTCCTTAACCATTTGTTTCAGACGTTTGTGGTTATAGGGGTAGTTATGTTTCCATGCATCGTCTTGAAGAATGGGGAAACCATTTACCATGATGACTGGTTTCTCCCACATTTGTCTCGAGGGCCTGTCTTGTTACGTTTCAGGCGATGGTGTGTCTGCCGGTCTGACTTTGTAGAGCCTGATCTGATGTGTAGTGAGATTCATGAATTTAACACATACCAGTCTCTCTCTTTTTTTTTTAAAACCGTAAAAACAGAGTAGGGATTTCTGGCACAACTTCACATACTTCCATGGTTCATCAAGAGGGGAAAAAATCTGAAGGGGTTAAAAGTCCAGCAACAAAAGAACAAGTTTACTTTGCAACTTCTTTACTGTAAAAAAAGTCTGGTCCGCCATTAAAAAGAAACATTCATTGTCGATTAATAATTAAATCATAGTGAACCAATTACCAGTAAATTATAATAACATATAATATAATCATAGGCCTGTCAGTGAGGTCACATGGTTTTCCTGCAGAATATCATTGTAAATTACAGAAGCAGCTCCTGTAATTTACCACAGGCGAAAATGCCATTTGGAAGGACAACTTTTATTATGTGACATTCATCCTGTCAAAATATGGCTTAGTTTTGTTTAAATTCAAACTTAAAACATCACAGTTTATAACAGATACTGTACCAGTGCATCCCTTAATAACAGACCATGTTATACAGTAGTAGTTATTTTGTTTTATTCAGAGAGGCTGTTATATGCAGAAACATGATTGAATTATTTGATTAAATTTTTTATTAAGTTTTATTGGGGGGGGGGTATAGATGGGGGGGGCAGAGATAGGAGGGTTGGGGGTAAGGGGAAGGGGGTGAGGGTGATAGAGGAAATATAGAGGGGTAAGCGAGCGAGGGTGGAGAGAAGGGGAGGCTGGGGGAGACAGGGAAGGAAGGGGCATGGGGAGAAGTGGAGAGATGAATGGGTGAGGAGGGAGCTACTGTTGTCCAGCCTGAGCTGAAAAACCGGCAGCCTCCTCCATCTTGCTGTCGCTGTCACACTTCTTTTTCTTGTGCAACCAGCTCCAACGACTCCACTTTTTCTCCATCTTCTCCTTTTCTTTGCTTTGCTTCTTTGCTTTCTCTGCTTTCTGTTTCTCTTTTCGTGCCTCCTTCTCCTCCTCTTTTTCCTTTTTCTTGATCTTCTCCTCTTTTGTCTTCTTCCAAAACCAGAAATGTCGGCTCTTCTGTGTTTTCAGACAGAACTCCTCCAGTACTTTGTACTCTTTCTGCAGTTCTTCTTTCTCCATTTCCAGTGCGTTATTCACTTTCTGCAGTTCCTCCTTCTCCTCTTGGAGTTCTTTGTTCTGCTTGTGCAGTTCTTTCTTCTCCTTTTGGAGTTCTTTGTTCTGCTTGTGCAGTTCTTTCTTCTCCTTTTGGAGTTCTTTGTTCTGCTTGTGCAGTTCTTTCTTCTCCTTTTGGAGTTCTTTGTTCTGCTTGTGCAGTTCTTTCTTCTCCGCTTGGAGTTCTGTCTTCTCCGTCTGCAATTCTGTCTTCTCCTCCTCCATTACATTCATCATTTTCTTTAGTTCTTCCTTCTCCTCTTGGAGTACATTGTCCTGCTTCTGCAGTTCTTTGTCCTCCTCTTGGAGTTCTTTGTTCTGCTTGTGCAGTTCTTTCTTCTCCTCTTCCATTACATTCATTGCTATCTGCAGGTCTTTCGTCTCCTCTTCCATTACATTCATTGCTATCTGCAGGTCTTTCTTCTCCTCTTCCATTACATTCATTGCTATCTGCAGGTCTTTCTTCTCCTCTTCCATTACATTCATTGCTATCTGCAGGTCTTTCTTCTCCTCTTCCATTACATCCATTAATATCTGCATTTGTTTCTTCTCCTCTTCCATTACATCCATTAACATCTGCAGTTCTATGTTCTCACCTTCACGTACAGTCATCATTTTCAGCAGGTCTTTCTTCTCCTCCTGTATTTTGCCAAAACTCTCTTCTCTCTTGGCGAGCTCCGATCTGAACTTCTCCTCCAGAGCGTTGTACTTGGTCTTCCAAGCTTCCTCATTCAGGAGGTTATCATCTCCCATGTTCATCAGCTGGCTTGCGGTCTGGCTTGCGAGCCTGTCAGAGAGATTCTCCTCCTTCTTCAGGTGCAGGTTTTCATTTTTGCTCTGGTGGATCTGCTCCTTCACCTTGTTCACCTTCAGCTGGCTCTGTTCTTTCTGCTTTTGGGGACATTTCCCAGGGTGGGAGGTGAGCTCATCATTGGAATATCTTTGAGCTTCTGCTTTGCTGTGATTTGGACGGCCCTGAGGGACAGCATCAACAAATCTTACCCTTCCTCGTGGGTTGTTTTGTCGGGCCATGGAGGAACGAGTGACATGATGGGCATTTTGCTGAACAAAGAGCTCATGTTTTGGATAAGTTTGAGCTTCATGATTTTGACGGCCCTGAGCGGCAGCATCCACAAATCTTACCCTTCCTCGTGGGTTGTTTCGTCCGGCCATGGTGGGATGAGCGTTACCAAAGGCATTTCGCTGAATTGAGAGCTCATTGTAGTGATATGTTTGAGCTCGGTCAGGATTCGGACGGCCCTGAGGGGCAGCACGTAAAGTTTTTTCCCACTGTTGTGGGCTCTTTCGTCCACGAAAGCTATTTTGGTGAACGGGGAACTCATTGCCTTCATATCTTTGAGCTTTGACTTCATCTGCAAATCTCACCCTTTTTACTATTTTTCGTTCTGCCATTGCAAGGAAAAACAAAGATGATGCAGAGGTGTGAAGCGGTGGCTGTTTGTTGGTACTGCGATTGCCTGTAGTAGACTGTAGTTATCGGTAGATGTACTTAGTAGTCTGTAGACTGCAGGTGTGTATGTGTAAGAGGGTCTCTGTTGTAGATTCTGACCGTAGAAGACTGTGGTACACGATACTTGTGTGTAGGAGATATGTTACTCTGTTGAGTTTGGAGGTCTCCTTAAAGGTTGTAAGGGTTCTAGAATGCCGTGTCACGGAAATTTTTGTCCTTTGAAGTTTTTGTCCTTTGAAGTTTTTGTCCTTTGAAGTTTTTGTCCTTTGAAGTCTGAAGGAAGTTTTTGTCCTTTGAAGTTTTTGTCCTTTGAAGTCTAATAATAATAATAATAATAATAATAATTATTATTATTATTATTATTATTATTATTATTATTATTATTATTATTATTATAATTATTATAATTATAATTATTATTATTATAATTATAATAATTATAATTATTATTATTATAATTATAATAATTATAATTATAATTATAATATTATTAACTGTGTATTTTAAGTTGATAAAGGTTCTATGTACACTCACTGAGCCCTTAATTAGGAACACCGTACTAATATTGGGTTGGGTCTCCCTTTGTTCTCAAAACAGCCTCAGTTCTTGGCGGCCTCATGCAAAGGTCCAGGGCCAACTCACTGATAAAGGTGGTCTTCCCACTGCCAGTAGGACCTGGTAAACAAAGAAACGTAAATAACATAAACATATATTAAGATAAACTATATATGTTTGAATGTAAACTGTGCAGAGTGGATAAGAGATAATAAAGTAGATAGTCACATATACAAGTGTTTACACCTCATAGTCAAACTGGTACACAGCCCAGCCTTCCTGCCCCAAATATATTATTTTTCAGGACTGGTGGATTAAAAATAAACTTTGGCCTGCTGTGCCTTTGAATGTTTTCTTTTTTCTTTTTATTTCCTATGCTTTACGATCTACGATCCATATTTAAACAGATGATATGCATCAGCGCCAAACTTAAAAACACAGAACTGGAACCTGCCATTACTTACAAACAGATTTACAATAACAAAATTAAGTTTTTAAAGCTGCCTTACTTGAGTTTTTGGCCACTAAAATGCACTGAAACAAAACGAAAACACAACATTTAATATATATATATTTTTTTAAGCCTGTTGCCAGCTTTGTCTCTCTGCCGTTTGGTGATGGGCAGGTATTGTATAGGTAGTGTTTATCAGAGCTTTTTTTCTTTGTTTTGTTTTGTTTTTTTGCTGAAAACCGCTACCTGCTGTGGACTTTGGAGCTTAAAAAAGCCCAAAAAGAGCTGAAAGATGCCAAAATGCTCCATAGAGCTGAGAGCAGCTGCAGAGTTGGGTTATAATTCTCTGTGGGTTTGTCACTATGTGCAACACCTTTCTTATTACACATGATCATCTGATCGACTGTTAAGATAGAAATATTCATTTCTATCTTTGTTTTTGCCTTTTCAGGTTATGAACTTTTACTGCTCAGTCGCCCCTTAAATCATTATCAGCTTTCCAAAATTCTGCTGCTAGCCTTTTAGAGCCTGATCATCTACTCATTATTCCCATTTTAGACTTTTTTTTACACTGGTTTAACACTTGTTTTATCTATAATAAGAGCTCAGGCATTTACCAAGCTTTTAAATTCCTGATATGTTTCAAATAGATTTGATATTAAGAAGGCTTCCTAGCAACTGAAAGAAATCTAAAATATAATATATTTACTATATATCATTTTTATTCTATTGTTGTTCATACTATTTTGTCAGTTTTTCTTTACATTTTTTGTCAGTTTGTAGCCTTTTATTGTTGTAACTAGTATTTTTAAATCATCTCCCATGTTCATCAGCTGGCCTTCGGTCTTGCTTGCGAGCCTGTCAGAGAGATTTTCCTCCTTCTTCAGGTGCAGGTTTTCATTTTTGCTCTGGTGGATCTGCTCCTTCACCTTGTTCACCTTCTGCTGGCTCTGTTCTTCCTGCTTTCGGAGACGTTGCTCAGGGTGGGAGGTGAGCTCATCATTGGAATATCTTTGAGCTTCTGCTTTGTTGTGATTTGGACGGCCCTGAGAGACAGCATCTACAAATCTTACCCTTCTTCGTGGGTTGTTTTGTCGGGCCATGTAGGAACGAGTAACATGATGGGCATTTTGCCGAACAAAGAGCTCATGTTTTCGATGGTTTCGAGCTTCATGATTTTGACGGCCCTGAGGGGCAGCGTTCACAAATCTTACCCTTCCTCGTGGGTTCTTTCGTCCGGCCATGGTGGGATGAGCGTTACCAAAGGCATTGAGGTGTATGGTCATATATGTAGAATATAAACCATGTGTGAAAATAGAGATATGGCTCAGAGGCCATAGGTCAAGGGTCTGACAGTTTTTAGGAAGACAACTGTCCTATTTAAGAGTCGGTGAGTCAAGGCTGAATTTCAGAGTGGTTCATTGGCATCACACCCTCTCACAAGCAGATCTGCAGATGCTTGATTTGACGCTGTTCTTCTTTGTAATAAACCTTTATATGCAATCAAGACAGTGTCAGCGGAGTCTCCTTCATCCTCTTCACATCATCAACACCATCAAATAAACTACAAGAATTTTGGCGTCACGAACTTGGTCGTGTTGTGCCCTGCAGAATCTTCACTAGCATCAGCGCGCCGACTCCCGCTCCACGCCGGCAGTTCAGGTGAGCATTCCTCACACTTTTGGGGCGCTGGTTTGTTCGTTGAGGCTGTTGTATTTGCTGGTTGGACACACCGCAAAGGATCATTTGTGTGTGCGTGCCATGATGTGTTGATGTTTGGGTCGGTGCTCCGTTCTAAATTTGGTTTGTTGCGTTGCTAGGGCGACGCAACAGGGGGGAGTAGTGTAGTAAAGACGTAAAGAAAATAAGAAGTTAAAGACGGAAAGATGTAAAGAAAATAAGAAGTTAAAGAAGGAAAGATGTAAAGAAAATAAGAAGTTAAAGTAGGAAACGGTAGAATAGCCTAATTAGTAGCGGTAAAGTGTGCTAAATAAACGCCATGCGAGATTAATGAAGACAGGGCCCTTATCTTCCTTAACAGTAAGACATGCGTCTTAGCTGCTGCGTGAAAGTTGGCTTTTAAAGAATAGTGGAATTTGACTGGAAATTAGAAATGTAACTCCAGGCCCAGAGGAATTAGGGGAAATTAAATAAATTAAACAAACATAGGAAAAAAGGAAATGTAAAGGAAAAAAGGAAATGTAAAGGAAAAAAGGAAATGTAAAGGAAAAAAGAGGAATAAAGAGGTTAAGCTGCAGATTTGGATGAAGCCCTTAGGAAGGCGGTGTTAGACGGGCCATAAAACCTGGGATGTTACTAGGAGATGTTTCAGGTCAGTTCTAAGAACTGGAGGTGCAGATGGAGAAAATTCAATTGTAAGCTCCCACTCGAACATTCGTTGACGAACGATGTCTGAAGCAGCCTCTCATTGAAATGTCTGCATCTCATTAAGGTAGCATAAATTTAGGACAAAAGAGAAAAGTGAGCGGCAAAAATGCGCATTTAGTAGGGAAAAGTATGAATGAGTTAACGTTGAGATATTTGGGATGATGATTGAGTTTGTTGTGGGCTTCTGTTTGGTGTATTCTGCTCTGTGTCTTTGTTTGTTCAACGAGTGGTCTGTCTGTGTATGTGTCTACTTCCACTGGGGGTAAATATGCATGTGCAGTTCTTTGTCAGCCGACAGGTATGGGGACGAGTCCTCAACCCATTTCATACTATTCCACTGCCTATTCAGAAGTAGAGCTGGGGTTGCCATTGTGTTACAGAGCAATGGTGGGAGTTTTTTTAAATGTATGACAAAGCATCATCTGTTACGATGGGTTATCCGGTGACAATTCTTACTCATCATAGTCTCAGGAATCTTTTGAACTATGGCAAATACACATTGACTATGCCTAGACTCAGAGACTATCATAGGCTCTTAGAGCAGGAAGATGTCACCCTAGCGAGGTGTGCCACAGTAAATCCAGCTGAGAATTTGCCAACTCCAGAGGATGATGAACCACATGATTGTGTTCAAGAAGCAGAGAAATACTCAAGACTCAGGTCAGATTTGCAAGCTCTCCCATTGCGTGAGCCAGACTTGGAGTTTTGGGCTGATGGATCTTGCTATCGTGTAGGAGATACATTGAGTGCTGGCTATGCAGTGGTAAGAGCTCAGGGAACTGGATTTGTTGTTGAAAAGGCCGAAGTAATACCACAGCCTGCGTCTGCACAATTTGCTGAACTTGTGGGGCTGACTGAAGCGTGTCTGTTGGCAGAATGTAAACGGGTGACGATATATACAGATTCTGCATATGCACATAATGTATGTCATTTGTTCGGATCGGTATGGAAGAACCGGGGCTTTAAAAAGACAGACGGTTCCCCAATACAACATCATGCTCAGATAATGAAACTTTTGCATGCTATGATGAAGCCTAGAGAAATTGCAATAGCTAAGTGCGCAGCACATAGAGCGGATTTGTCAAGAGTCACACAGGGTAATAAAGCAGCTGATGAAGCTGCAAAGGCAGTCACAGGAGTGGACAAATTGGGCAAAGTTCTTCTGGTTACTCATGAAGTGGACTTGGAAGATAGAATCACGCTCAGAGATGTGATCTTAATGCAAGAAGCAGCTTCTGCAATGGATAAACAGTTGTGGCTGGACCGAGGTGCTATCCAAGATTCCACTGGACTGTGGCGAAATCATGAGGGGCTGATGATTGCACATCCGGATCTGCTAGGTCTGTTGATTCAGGAATAACATGGATTAGCTCATGTTGCAAGGGGGGAAGTTAGGAGAAAAATTACAAAAGAGTATGGGTTTTGGGCTCCATACCTACTTGAGCAGATTGATTATGTCATAGGCAAGTGTGTCATCTGCCTGAAGAACAATGTGTGACGGTTCCTCCTGGTCACATTCCAACTCCGAGAGGTCCCATGCGTGAATTAGTTGTGGACTTTGTTGAGATGATAAAACCAGTGGGAGGTAAGAGATATATGCTAGTCGTTGTGGACAGATTCTCACGGTGGCCTGAGGCTTGTCCAACCAAGTGGAAGGATGCTCAGTCTGTTGCTCAGTCTCTGTTGTGCAGACAGGTCATAAGTAGATGGGGACTTCCAGATCGGATCTCTTCAGACAATGGGAAAGAGTTTGGATAAAACAGTGAGATTAATTTTACAAAACTGGGAATTAAACAGCGTCTAGGAGCATTTATCACCCGCAAAGCCAAGGAATTTGCGAAAAAATGAATGGCGTTTTGAAAAACCGAATTGTTAAAATTTGCCAGCATACGGGTTTAAATTGGGTAGCGGCACTTCCATTGGCGCTAATGGTGTGTCGCTCGAGTGAGCTGCGTGATTTGCGTATGACACCCCATGAGTTGGTCATGGGCAGGCGGATGCCGACGCCTTGTTTGCGAACAAGCGGAAAAGGTCAGAGTCTGGCCTTTTTGGAAGATGAAATGCGAGCATATGTAACATATATGGCGACTCTGCATAAAAGAATATCCGCGTATGTCTCTGACAGGCAAAGAAAGGAAGAAGTGCAAGAGAGGCTTGATGAGCAAAAGAGGAACACAGTGCAACCTGGAGACAAGGTGTTTGTGAAGGTGTTTAGAAGGAAGTGGTTTAACGAACGGCGTGAAGGACCATTTGAAGTTGTTCGCAGTACCGGAACTGCGGTCCAGGTTAAAGGATCTCCGACGTGGTATCATTTATCGCATCGTGTCAAAGCGCCAAGTGAAGAGGTGTCGTCCTCACATAGCAGAAATATTGAAGGCTTAAGAAAGCCGGAAGAAAATGTGGAACAACATGCAGAAGAAGCAGATGTCTATGAAGACCTCCAGGCTGAAGGGCCTGAGGGGATTGTCCATGTTGGGGACAATGGTGATGACCTTGAGCACACTCCTGATGATGCCAGGGATGACTTTGCAGTTAATGAACAGGAAAGAAAATTTGATGATATTGATTTCCAATATGTCCCAGAAACAGCAGAGCCCATTTCTGTGGGGCATGATGCATCAAAGACACCAGAGGGCTGTGAGCCTGTTTCAGGGGAATCCAGAGATTCAGTCAGACGAAGGAGTCCAAGGCCAGTTCGGAAAAGGGTTATACCAAAACGTTACGAGAACTAGAGTTGAAGCGCCTTTGGGAAAGTCAGTTCAGCTCCCATGTAATTGTACAAGAGAGAATACTGGCGAAGGGAAATTCAGAGTTCAGTGGCAAGATAATCATGGCAAGGTTCTTGATCTGTTGGGAGCATCACCACTAGGGAAGTATGTGTTAATTAATGATCAGAGGAGAATAAAGATTGAAGGTGACTGTAGCCTTTATGTACGAGGGCTTCAGCAAGAGGATCAAGGTGACTATAGGTGTTCTTATTATGATCCACAAGTTCAGAGTGAGGGGTCCGAGACAGGGTTTAGAACTAAGATAGTGACTTTAGTAGTAATAAATGCAAATAAGATCACACAACTTCAAGTTGTTAAAGAAGTAGGAGAATTAACACCTATAATGTCAACTCTCTGGCCGGAAACTGGGAAAAAGGAACAGAAACCTATTCTTTCAGTTCTGCAGCTTACAAATGTATCGCACTTAACAACAGTTGCAGTTCGGACGACTTCACCAACACCAACTGCTTCAAACTCTGTGATTAGGGTAAATTTAGGCAGTGTGGCTCATCTTCCATGTCAGTTTGGTAAATGGAACGTTGGTGGCAATAATCCTCCTAAGTGGAAAAATAATCGCGGTGAAGACGTAGTGTTAATAGGACCTGATGTCGACATTGTGCCTCATGATCGAAGGAAGTATGTATTGTACAATGACATAAAGTGAATGAAAATAGAGGGTGATGGCTCGCTTGTTTTGAGAAATGTTACTTGGGAAGATCAAGGGGAATATACATGCACCTATTATGAACCACACTTAAAATTTGTATCATTTCGAAACTATTGGATAGAGGGATATGTAACTCGCACAGTGACACTTGTGATAATAAGTCTTAGTCCTGTTCAAGTTGTTCGAAAAGTTCAGGAGCAACTTACTACAGCAACTACAAAGGTGATATATAGCGACCAGGTGATGTATACTACTTTAGCTCCAGAAGTGACTACGAGTGTCAAGATGACAACTCCGGTCGATACTTTAGTTACGACTCAGAAGGATAACTAGTACAACAATGGTGGTGACGACTCAAACGTCCGTTACTTTGGGAAATTCTACAAGTAAGGTTGTGACAGGGGCTGTCACAAATAAAACATTGACTGAACTCGTAAACAGGACACAGACGCCTGTTATGGTACCTTTGCCACCTCAGGAATCTGTTAATGGGACTCAAAAGCCAATGTTGCAAATAGAGGTTAGCTTGAACAGTAGTAGTAAGAGAGCTGGAATTCGGGAATCAATAGTGTATAACACTAATGTAAACTCATCTGTAACAATTCAGAGGACTCTTTCAGATATGACCAATGACCTCGATGACCTTGACCGGACACCAGACGACATGATTGAATCCTATCGAGCATTACAAAAGAGAGAAACTACGTGGAAGGCATATGGATTTGACTCCTCGGTGCTACAAATTTCAGACCCATGGGCAGGTAGAAATTTGTGGTTTCAACAATTGACTCATTCTGTAAGATCGATTAAGGACATGATTTGCCCATGTGTGGTGAGAATTCCACCACCAGGCACATGGCCTGCAATTATGGAAACAGTACCAGAACCGCTGCTTCCTAAGTGTCAATCTTATGCACTATCATGGCTGTTGTATCAGCAGAAGTCAAGAGAAGATAAGGTTATGGCTTTATCAGTACATCTGTTTAGACCCAGATTTGATTGCTCTTGGTTGAAAAACTTGCCATATTTAGATTTACTCGACAAACACGAGGATGTGACAACAGCAGTTCCTGATGGACAGGACGTGACACCTGTAAAGGCTGAAGACTGTTTTTGTTCGAATGAAACACATAATGGCCCGGGTATGTTTATGGGAATAGCAGACTGTGATAAATATATGATGCAATTTAATGGGCGTGAACACAAGACTGTTAATGGGTTATATACAGTGACCATTCATACACCGCACCGCAAACAGAGTAAAACTGAGGTAAAGGTGAAGAACCAAACTTTGCCTGCGAATGTGACTATAGGGAATTTTTGAGACATTTGGTGGATTTGTGGTGATAAAGCATACTTATTTCTGCCATATGGATGGACCGGAGGCTGTTACATGGCAAGATTGAAGCTTCCATATGAAGTTTTGGCGGTCCAGAAGGGACAAGCACCTGATGAGGTCAAATCTACTGCTGTTCCTGGTAGTAGGAAGAAAAGGGAAATGGCACAATTTCATAATCTGGAGTCCTATCATTGGAGGATTAGTCTTGGATAGAAATGGGGTATAGGACTATTTCCATGGTATGGTGTAACAGTTTTGGCCGATCATATTGATAATATCACCTACACCTTGGAGGGTTTTGCAAATGAGACTATAAAGGGGTTTGAATACTTGTCAAACACCCAAAGGAGTCACATACTGACATTGCTGAAACATGATATGGCTCTTGATTATATTTTGGCCAAACAGGGTGGCCTATGTGTGGCTTTGAATTTAACTTGTGATGCCTGCTATACTTTGATTCCTGAGAGCTCTGATAATATCACTAGTGTTGTAGATGCATTGAGGAACATTAGGGATGCGTTTGGCGCATCACAAGGAGCTGGATGGTCTGCTAATGTTTGGTTACGAGACAGATTTGGAGTCTTAGGTGCGGCATTGATTCAAATTTTGATAGCAGTTCTTATATCACTGTGTGTGATTTTTTGCTTTTGTACGCTGCTACTGACCTTTGCGAAAGCGAAGATATTAAGATGGGTTGGAGTTGTGATGCCTGGAGATCAGGTACAGATGCCACTACTACATAAGTGTGATCCAGACGACGAAGATGAGGAACTGTTGGTGGAATGCAAATTGATTGAGAAATATCCTTTTTGAATATGATTTCATTATTCTTGATGCATTTATTTTTGGTATTATTTAGTTATTTTGTAGTGTCTTACTATGGAGAGGTATAATCGAAGAGGGGAAATGGAAATGTGAATATTAACTTGAGATAATGTGATAATCTGCATCTGATGTTTTTTCTTTTTGCAAGATACTGGTTGGTGTTTCCTTTCTTTTCTCCCAGAATGTTATTGGGGAAAAACAACTGTGAGGGTGGCTGACTGTTCGGGGACCCTGATGTTCCCAAACACTCAGAACAAGGAGGGTGAAAAATGGACGAAGGGCCATGAACAAGGACACTGTGAGACTAAAATATCTGGACTCAAAAGACCATCAACACTACAACGAGAGTCGACGCTGCTGAGGAGCTGCAGTGTGATACCTTCTTATGTCTTCTCTTATGTATATGTATACATTTTACATTGTGAAATTTAATCTGTGATATTGCTAATATCTAAAGAAGGACATTTATATGCGGAGTCCAAATTGATAATTTGCTTTACTTGGGGATCTTTTCACTTTAATGGCTTTAAGAATGTTGTTCTTTGTCAGTAGGTAAATACACTGGGACCTCATTTATTTTCTTTTTCTCGGTGCTTAGGGAGATTGGTGCTAGGCAGGGAAAGGTCCATTGGAGGGTCAGATGGGACGACCAGCCTGAATTTGGACATTATTTCATTTTATTTTCTGAGGTTTCCATATGTATTTGCCTAGGAGATATCTCTAGATATATATATATATATATATATATATATTTTTTTTTTTTTCTCAAATTTTTCTTAATTGTCTTGGAGTACTATATGTGGTCGCTTAAGGCAGCGAGGGCCGTGAGAAGAATTTCCTGTCATGATTGATTGATGAAACTTGTGGTAATTCTTTTCTTTTTGAGGCTCTGTAAGCCTCAAAGGGGGGAAATGAGGTGTATGGTCATATATGTAGAATATAAACCATGTGTGAAAATAGAGATATGGCTCAGAGGCCATAGGTCAATGGTCCTCAGAAAGGGGTCTTGCAGTAATGCTTTGTAACTAAAACTGTATGTGACTGACAGTTTTTAGGAAAACAACTGTCCTATTTAAGAGTCGGTGAGTCAAGGCTGAATTTCAGAGTGGTTCATTGGCTTCACACCCTCTCACAAGCAGATCTGCAGATGCTTGATTTGACGCTGTTCTTCTTTGTAATAAACCTTTATATGCAATCAAGACAGTGACAGCGGAGTCTCCTTCATCCTCTTCACATCATCAACACCATCATATAAACTACAGCATTTCGCTGAATTGAGGGAGAGGCAGTCCTGCCCCTCCTTCTGCATCACCTCCAGACAGTCCTGGAGGTCCTCCCAGCTCCCTCCCACCAGCGTGTCTTTACACAGAAACTGCCCCGTGGTTTGGTCGATGAACAGGGAGAAACTCTCCTTCCTGGCAGACGAATCGACAAAAATACTCGGGACGTGGAGGCAACTGTAGCCATCGTGGAAGGGACTATCTTTGGAGCGGATATACTGTTTGATATCTGTCACCGTGATGGGGCTCACAGGGAACTCCACAGTAGACTTAGCGTCTTTTTTATAAGTCCTGATCACATTGTGTGCCACGAAGTAGCCTGCGCCCCGACGCCTTGGGACACATGGAGCCTCAGGAGGCCTGTGAATGAGCCTGTGAGTGACAGGTCTCAAACACAGGGACGAAAAATGTCTTTGGAGGAGAAACTTTGGGTCTGCCACCTGCAGGAGAAAGGCGGTGCCCTTCAGCAGCAAGCTCCTCCACATTAGTTACCGGGTTAGGACATTGAAACCGCAGCAGACGTGAAAATACGAAGGAATATCAGCCTAACACATGCAAAAGTTGCAAAGGTCTTGGGTGACCTGGATATTTAGAGAAAGGAGAGAAAGTGATGAAGAAAACCGTTGTTTCTTTTACCATACAGACACAAACGATACACAAAACTCAGCGTGGAGGCGCATGAAAGCCGTATATATAAATAAATTAAGTTTAATTTAGAAAAAAAACAAAAAAACCCCACACATAAAAATTCAACTTACCGCCTCTGTTACCGCCTTACTAGCCTCATTTTCTTCCATGCTCCTCTGACCTGGGCTTTTCGCTGCGTATTCAAAACAAGTCATGTGAAACATACGGCGAAAAGGTACTGCAAATGTATTTTGGTTGCACATTTTAAAGCTTTCCTTGTACATTTTATAAAATTAAAATCATATTCTCATTTTCTAACAAACTAGATCTCATTATTGTGTAGTTTTTTTGTTTTTAAGGATTTTTAAAAAATTTGTTTAAAAAAGTAAAATCTGTTATATGTTTCACTCCGGAGCCTGTTCTGGACACACAGCGCTATACAGACGCCATTGAAGTCGTCCTCTATGAATGTTAGAGCTGTTTAATGCGCTCAGCAGGTTTGCGTTTGTCGGACGGTTTCCACGGTAATTGAGTTACTAGCTGATAATTAACTGACGGTTTTAAAGATGACGGCCAGAGGGACGCAGAGTCGCTTCCTGAGAAGTGTTCTTCAGAACGGGGTCGGTCGCTACGTCTGCCAGCTCAAACGGATCTCTATCATCTTCTCCAAGAACGCACAGAGCTCGTTGGGAGTCAGGTACAATAACAACAATGATAATAATAATCATCATTATTATTATTATTATTATTAAAAGTGTATTTTAAGGTGATAAAGGTCATATGTACACTCACTGAGCACTTTATTAGGAACACCGTACTGATAGTGGGAAGGGCCTCCCTTTGCTTTCAAAACAGCCTCAGTTCTTCATGGCCTGGATTCCACAAGAGATTGGAAACAGTCCTTTGAGACTCTCGTCCATGTTGACATGATTGCATCACACTGTTTCTGCAGATTTTTCAGCTGCACATTCATGCTGCCAATCTCTTGTTCTACCACATCCCAAAGGTGTTCCACTGGATCCAGATCTGGCGACTGGGGAGGCCACTGACGTCCACTGAACTCGTTGTCATGATGATGAAACCAGTTTGAGACGACTTTTGCTTTGTGACATAGAGCAATATCATGTTGGAGGTAGCCATTAGATGATGGTAAACCGTGGCCATAAAGGGATGCACATGGTCAGCAACAATACTCAGATAGGCTGTGGCATTCAAACCACGCTCAGTTGGTATTAAGGGGCCCAAAGTGGGCCAAGAAAAAAAAATCCCATTATTCCCACAAGTTGATGACATCAGATGTCGTTTTGTCGAGCAACAGTCCAAAACCCAGGACGTTCGGTTTGCAGTGACATTAAACAGAGAAAAGCAGCAAATCCTCAGAGTTAAGAAGCTGGAAACAGAGAATTTTTGGCATTTCTGCATGGAAAGCGTACTGAAAGACTGACCTGACTATCAAAAAAGTTGGTGATTAAATTTCTGTCAGTCGAGTAATTCATTCATTCCTTAACCATTAGTTTCAGACGTTTGTGGTTATAGGGGTAGTTATGTTTCCATGCATCGTCTTGAAGAATGGGGAAACCATTTACCATGATGACTGGTTTCTCCCACATTTGTCTCGGGGGCCTGTCTTGTTACGTTTCAGGCGATGGTGTGTCTGCCGGTCTGACTTTGTAGAGCCTGATCTGATGTGTAGTGAGATTCATGAATTTAACACATGCCAGTCTCTCTTTTTTTTCTTTAAAACCGTAAAAACAGAGTAGGGATTTCTGGCACAACTTCACATACTTCCATGGTTCATCAAGAGGGGAAAAAATCTGAAGGGGTTAAAAGTCCAGCAACAAAAGAACAAGTTTACTTTGCAACTTCTTTACTGTAAAAAAAGTCTGGTCCACCATTAAAAAGAAACATTCATTGTCGGTTAATAATTAAATCACAGTGAACCAATTACCAGTAAATTATGATAACATTAAATATAATCATAGGCCTGTCAGTGAGGTCACATGGTTTTCCTGCAGAATATCATTGTATATTACAGAAGCAGCTCCTGTAATTTACCACAGGCTAAAATGCCATTTGGAAGGACAACTTTTATTATGTGACATTCATCCTGTCAAAATATGGCTTAGTTTTGTTTAAATTCAAACTTAAAACATCATATTTTATAACAGATACTGTACCAGTGCATCTACTTAATAACAGACCATGTTATACAGTAGTAGTTATTTTGTTTTATTCAGAGAGGCTGTTATATGCAGAAACATGATTGAATTATTTGATTAAATTTTTTATTAAGTT
Source organism: Xiphias gladius (assembly GCF_016859285.1). Classification (NCBI taxonomy): domain Eukaryota; kingdom Metazoa; phylum Chordata; class Actinopteri; order Istiophoriformes; family Xiphiidae; genus Xiphias; species Xiphias gladius. Next base: position 59,097 of record NW_024401285.1, read on the forward strand.
TTATTGGGGGGGGGTAGAGATGGGGGGCAGAGATAGGAGGGTTGGGGGTAAGGGGAAGGGGGTGAGGGATAGGGGTGAGGGAAATAAAGGAAATATAGAGGGGTAAGCGAGGGAGGCTGGGGGTGAGGGATAGAGGAAATATAGAGGAGTAAGCGAGGTAGGGAGGGTGGAGAGAAGGAGACGCTGGGGGAGACAGGGAAGGAAGGGGGCATGGGGGAGAAGTGGAGAGATGAATGGGTGGGGAGGTAGCTACTGTTGTCCAGCCTGAGCTGAAAAACCGGCAGCCTCCTCCATCTTGCTGTCGCTGTCACACTTCTTTTTCTTGTGCAACCAGCTCCAACAACTCCACTTTTTCTCCATCTTCTCCTTTTCTTTTCTTTGCTTCTTTGCCTTCTCTGCTTTTTGTTTCTCTTTTCGTGCCTCCTTCTCCTCCTCTTTTTCCTTTTTCTCAATCTTCTCCTCTTTTGTCTTCTTCCAAAACCAGAAATGTCGGCTCTTCTGTCTTTTCAGACAAAACTCCTTCAGTTCTTTGTTCTCCACTTCCAGTGTGTTACTCATTTTCTGCAGTTCTTCCTTCTCCTCTTGGAGGTCTTTGTTCTGCTTGTGCAGTTCCTCCTTCTCCGCTTGGAGTTCTTTGTTCTCCCTCTGCAGTTCTGTCTTGTCCTCTTCAATTACATTCATCCTTTTCTGCAGTTCGTCCTTCTCCTCTTGGAGTTCATTCTTCTGCTTGTGCAGTTCTGTCTTCTCCTCTTCCATTACATTCATCCTTTTCTGCAGTTCGTCGTCCTCCTCTTGGAGTTCATTCTTCTGCTTCTGCAGTTCGTCTTTCTCCTCTTGGAGTTCATTCTTCTGCTTCTGCAGTTCGTCTTTCTCCTCTTGGAGTTCATTCTTCTGCTTCTGCAGTTCTTTCTTCTCCTCTTGGAGTTCATTCTTCTGCTTCTGCAGTTCTGTCTTCTCCTCTTGGAGTTCATTCTTCTGCTTCTGCAGTTCTGTCTTCTCCTCTTGGAGTTCATTCTTCTGCTTCTGCAGTTCTGTCTTCTCCTCTTGGAGTTCATTCTTCTGCTTCTGCAGTTCTATCTTCTCCTCTTGGAGTTCATTCTTCTGCTTCTGCAGTTCTGTCTTCTCCTCTTGGAGTTCATTCTTCTGCTTCTGCAGTTCTGTCTTCTCCTCCTGGAGTTCATTCTTCTGCTTGTGCAGTTCTTTCTTCTCCGTTTGGAGTTCTTCGTTCTCCCTCTGCAGTTCTATCTTCTCCTCTTCTGTTACACTCATCATTCTATGCAGTTCTTTCTTTTCATCTACCAGGTATTTATTGTTCTTCTGCAGTCCGTTCTTCTCCCCTTCAAGTACAGTCATCCTTTTCTGCAGTTGAATCATCTCCTCCTGCAGTCTGTCGTTCTCTTCCTGCCGTTCATCGATCCTATCCTCCAGTACGTTGTACTCATCCCACAGTTCATTCATCTCCTCCTTCAGTACGTCGTTCCGTTCCTGCAGATCTTTAATCTCCTCTTGCAGTACTTTGTTCGCCATCTGCACTTCCTCCGATACATTCTTCATTTTCAGCAGGTCTTTCTTCTCCTCCTTGGTCTGCTTTTTGCCCCAGCTTGCGGTCTGGCTTGCGAGCCTGTCAGAGAGATTCTTCTCCTTTTTCAAGTGCAGGCTTTTATTTTTGCTCTGGTCGACCTTCTCCTTCGCCTTGTTCACCTTCTGCCGGCCCTGAGGGGCAGCACGTACAGGTGTTGGCCACTGTTTTCGGTGAACAGGGAACTCATTGTCTTCATCTGTTTGAGCCCCTTGTCCATTCTGATTTGGATGGCCCTGAAGGACGCTGTGATATGTTTGACCTCGGTCAGGATTCAGACGGCCCTGAGGGGCGGCACGTACAGGTATTACCCACTGTTTTCGCTTCTTTTGTCCACAAACGCTATTTCGTTGAAAGGGGAACTCATTGTCTTCATATGTTTGAGCCTCACGTGCATTATGATGTGGTTGGCCCTGATGGACTTCATCTGCAAAGCTCACCTTTTTTCCTGTGTTTCGTTCTGCCATCGCAACGAGAAACAAAGATGATGCAGAGGTGTGAAGCGGTGGCCGATTGTTGGTACTGCACTTGCCTGTAGTAGACTGTAGTTATCCGTAGATGTACGTAGTAGTCTGTAGACTGCAGGTGTGTGTGTAAGAGGGTCTCTGTTGTAGATTCCGACCGTAGAAGACTGTGGTACACGATACTTGTGTGTAGGAGATATGTTACTCTGTTGAGTTTGGAGGTCTCCTTAAAGGTTGTAAGGGTTCTAGAATGCCGTGTCACGGAAGTTTTTGTCCTTTGAAGTCTGAAGTTCTAGAATAGAATGCCGCATCAGACTTTTTTGCCAGTGAAATCTGACAGCTTTTTTTGTTTGTTTGTTTGTTTGTTTGTTTGTTTGTTTGTTTGTTTGTTTGTTTGTTTGTTTGTTTGTTTCTTTCTTTCTTTCTTTCCTGTAGATAAAAGTGTGAGCGATATTCCGAGTGACACTGGTTACGAAAAGTCCAATTAATTTTCCCATAGACAGTGTTTTGTGACTGAGGCACTTTTATAGCATGGATCTACATGGAACTGTCGTGGCTGGATCATCGATACAAGAGATAAACAGCTGTTTAAGAAAATATCTGGTTCTTACTGAAGTGATCAGTAGAGATTGTAACTACAACCCCCAGAGTGCATTTCAACAAGCAAGATTCAATCACCGAACAGAAAAAAAAAAACATTATTCCAGCTTGGGAGTGTTGACACATTCTTCCAAGCGGTCAGCCCTAGGGCTAATCTTGCAGACACAGCAGATAAATAGCCTGAAGTGCAGCCATTCTGCCAACAGTTTGCTGACACGTCTTTGGTTCTTTTCACAAGCGACAGATATTGTTGCAGTTAGAAACTTACCATATCTCTGACTCGGAATTTCAAGTCGGAGGCTGAAGTGAACTGTTTTTCCTACTCGGCTGTTTGAAATTGCAGTTTAAATATAGATCAGCTGTAAAATTAATTTAATTAAATAAAATTCTGTTACATGCACTGTTAATGGCAGGTTAAAGCTAAAGATTACACTGTTGGGAAAACATTTGTTCACATTGTTGATTTTATGTAAATACCAGTAAATAATTTAAAATAATTCAGTTTCGGATTCTGGGTGAATTTTGGATGAATTTAGCAACTATAGCGACATGTTTTTGTTCATGAATTCACAGACGAGGAATTCTGAATTGAGTACAGCTCCGATTCTCATCTCTGCTGGCTTTCGCCGAGGCTCATGGGTATTTTTACCCTTCTGCCCAAATGATGGACAAAACATGATTCGTCAGAAATGAAAGTGACACTTATATAATTGTTACATTATCCAGGAGATTTATCCAAATCAACATTCACATGTGAAATAAGACTGTCTTGCCTGCCTAGCCAAACATCACAATATGAGGAACAAAACTGCTAAAGCCCAGAGGAAAATCAGAAATCAAACTTCATGTTTTACAGCCACACAGACAAAATTCAGCATTTCGGTTTTGGGCTCTCGTCAAAAAAAACAATGTCCATACGGTCAAAAAGGGTTGGAATCAGTTATTCATTGGTATTTGGGCTGAGCTGCTCCTTTAACGCTCTGTGTTCAGTGTGTGTTTGTGCAGGGTCAGTGAAGTTGGTAGTTTTTCCATAGCCGGGGCAGAGCAGCTGGAAACATACAGCTGTTCAGTGATACTGAGGAATCCACCGGACACGTTCTCCCAACCACACGGGTTCAGCTGCTTTGACAAGTCACCTTTTGACATGTGACAAACAGAGTAAAACAAGCGAACCGCTAAACTCTCACTAATTTGAAATCAACCTGGCTCTGTCACATGACATATTACTTAATGGTTAAAAGTGCAGTGTAACTCTGCACTGCATAGATAGAGTCTCAGAGGATAAGTTATAAACAATTTGATTGTGTCATCTTTTTACTTTTGTCATTTTTTGAATAATTTTGTTGCATTTCACTGACCAGTTTATTAATTGACCATACAGGATATCAGCAGATTAATTGGTAATGATAATAATCATAAATCGATATTTCCAGGCCTAATTATTATATATTATATCATTTGAATGCTATCACTAATGCATAAACATGTTTGTAGCATTTTAATGTTGCGGCTGGTTTTTTGGGGGGCTGTTTATAACTATTTTACAAACTGTTTGGAAGTTTAATCTGTAATTTTATTTATTGAGCATATGTTTTGCATGTAAAATCTTGATCTTAAAAGTAACTAGTAACTATAGCTGTTAGATAAATGTAGTGCAGTAAAAAGTATAGTATTTTGCTGTGAAATGTAATGGATTTTAAATATAAAGCAGCAGAAACTGGTAACGCTCAGGTAAAATACCACAAAATTGCCCTTGAGATAGGTATATGGTTTGAATACATGTGCTCACTTTGCACATTGCACTGTGACGAATAGTGAAAATAAGCATCAAGTCCAGCATGACAAAAAGCAGCGTCAAAGATTCGTGGTTACCAGCACTAACAACACCAAATCATTGTCGTCATCTTCTTTTTCAGGGAGTTTATTGAAGAGGGAGCGGTGGATTATGCCAAGAACAACCCTGGAACTGTCGTGTATGTGTCTCCTCAGTCCTGCAGGATACCCAAAATAGTTGCAGAGTACTGTAAGTGCTCATTACTTTGTTTTGACTTTGACTAAACCTGAATCTCTTTCTTGATTATAGTACTAAATAAAAAATCTCTAGAATTCATTGTAATGATTGATTTCACAGGTCCTGTAATTTCCTAACTACAGTGGAAACCGTTTACAGGGATCAGTTACAGTGATCAACTGCTTATAGGGATCACAAAACCTGGGACAGGTTCCTATACAAATCCTCTTTATGTAATTTGCTGATAGTAATCAAGTAGTCCGCTCACAGTGTTCACTTTGGGTCTTTTCATGCATGACAACGTATGGAAAAAGAATTTAAAACTTAGACTACTACTGCAAGCTTTCATATGCTAAGACTGTGTGTGTGTGTGTGCGCGGGTGCGTGTGTTACGTGTGGCTCAAGTGAGTTATTTTGCCCTCCTGTTCCTGCTCCGCTCGCGTTTTGGGACTTTTACAGTGCGTAATTATCGTCCCCGCTGTCTCCCAGTAGCAGGTATGTCACGTGAGTGGAGTGTAATGCTTTCACCCTGACCATTCGGACTGGGCTTGGAGCAGGCGACGGGCCACGGCGCAGTTTATGCTATTTTATCTTTAAAGCAGTATATAGCAAAGCTGTCCGTTTCATTACTTCATATTCACTGTGATATACAAATGTCAGTTAGATGTATTCTGCATGAGAAATAAAGAAAAAAAATATTTTTTGAAGGAGAATTATTATAATCATCCACTTACAGTGATTAATTTGAACCGGACAGACGAGATCACTACAAGTGGTTTCCTGTGACTTTCCTTGAGAGTCATTTTAGTTAATGTGGTTGCGTTGAGTTTATAGGCAGCTGATGATTTCCAGAGAGTTTCATTGAACCTACTGTCAAATTCTTATAGGTTTGAAATATAGACAGAGATCCATGTAAACCAAAGTAAACATTTATTTATTATTCGAAGCTTTATCCGTCATATATGTTGAATTGTATGTGCCTGTAGACAAATCTTACATTGTTATTACATGTTCAGTCGACCTGCTGTGACCTGTCCAATAGACTCTTTTGAATTCATTAAGTGGAATTTTATCAGGTGAACACTCTCAGTTTTCCTAAACTTTTCCGTTAGTACGGCTGCAGTTTTATTTATGGTCTATTTAATGAACAATTTAGTTAAAAAGACTAAACACTTGTTTTTTTCTTTATTATTGATCTTGATTGATATTGATAAATTTTCAGCAGACTTCTGAAGAAATCGATCTATTAAAAAAAACAGGAAATCAGTCTTTAGAGGTTTGTGACAAGTTTAAGAATAAATGAACTACAGTAAGTGTAGTAGTGGGATTATTTTTGTTACTACTCTTAGATACTGTAGGGGGCAGTGTAACACTGGCTTTTCTGAGACCTCTATTGATTCAGGTAGAAGTGAAGTGCCACTGGAGCTTTCACACGACTTAGTAAAGTGGTCTCACCCAGAGTCCCATGCTCTCGTTGACTCAGTTCCATTTCACAGTAACCAGGTCCGTCAATAACAAAAGTACGATTAGTGATTTCCTCTTTTTTTCCTTCCCGCAGTAAACGGCAATGTGAGGGAAGAAACTGTCACAAGCAAAACGTCTCCGCAGATTTCAGAGCTTCTGACCAAACTGACCAATCAGTCCGGCCTGGACATCATCCGCATCCGCAAACCCTTCCACACAGACCACCCCAGTATCCAGGGCCAGTGGCACCCATTCACCAACCGGCCCCCCTCTATCGGCACCATCAGACCACAGAAAAACAGGGACGCTGAATGATGACTTGAGTTAAAGTCAAACAGTTTGGATGTTTCCACCGACTTTAATCAATCTTGAGAGTTTTTTTTTTTTGGATTAGTTCAAGTGTCTGCACAGGTCAAGTAGTTCTCACGTTTGCAGCAATTTTCCAGTGTATTTGTTGGATATTTCCAGCCGAAGACCCCACTACCGACTGCACATTTTTTGGCATGTCCTTCTGCCTGGTGGTGGCAGCAAAGCCACTTGAGCCGTGCAGAAAAAGAGGCAGTGCCAGCTCCGAATGCCACGCTTGAATAGACTTCCCATGAATCCACCAGTGGCTTGTCAGCTGGCGTCTTAAAAAGCAGATAACTGTTTTTAGTTGCAGAGTTATTTGGAGATTCCTGTGATAATTGCAGCGCCGAAGAGCAGATGGAACTTTGAATGAAATAAAATAGATTTCTTTTGCGCAAATGCTGGCATTGGTGTTTAAAGTGAGACTTTGTGTTGACT